>NC_053024.1:456427734-456460780 GCF_003073215.2 Triticum urartu
TGGAGCTCGAGTGCGCGGAAATGGATAGGCAAAGGAGGAAGAAGGCATGGATGAAAAGGTGGATCCGTATACCCTTATATGGGCGGACGCGACTATGCGCCCCCACCAGCCTGGTAAAACTCGCTTATTTCCCAAGCACCGTAGTCAATGGCGCGGTTGGGTTACCCGCACCCGTATTGATGAGAATCCCGGAATAAGGGGACACAATCTCTTCTTTAACAAGACGTGCCAAGGAAACCGCCTCGCTAAACGCGCTGAGGTGGGACAGTAAAACGATTCGCATAAAGACTTGGCCGTGGTGTGATGTCACGCTACGGAATACGTCAGCAGATTAGATTTGTGTAAATATTATTCTCTCTATGGCAATATGTGGAAACTTATTTTGCAGAGCCAGACACTACCTTTGTGTTCAAAATCTTCTATGAAGTACTTCGAGGAGGAACCCACCTTGCAATGCCGGAGACAATCTACGCGCCAGACTCGTCGCCATTGAAGCCTGGTTCAGGGGGTACTGAGGGAGTCCTGGATTAGGGGGTGTCCGGATAGCCGGACTATACCTTCGGCCGGACTCCTGGACTATGAAGATACAAGATTGAAGACTTTGTCCCGTGTCCGAAAGGGACTTTCCTTGGCGTGGAAGGCAAGCTTGGCGATACGATATGTAGATCTCCTACCATTGTAACCGACTCTGTGTAACCCTAGCCCTCTCCGGTGTCTATATAAACCGGAGAGTTTTAGTCCTTAGGATGAACAACAATCATACCATAGGCTAGCTTCTAGGGTTTAGCCTCTCTGATCTCGTGGTAGATCTACTCTTGTACTACCCATATCATCAATATTAATCAAGCAGGACGTAGGGTTTTACCTCCATCAAGAGGGCCCGAACTTGGGTAAAACATCGCGTCCCCTGCCTCCTGTTACCATCCGGCCTAGACGCACAATTCGGGACACCCTACCCGAGATCCGCCGGTTTTGACACCGACAGCGAAATACTGAACTCATTAAGGTCTCTCTCCTTGTCAGGATAGTCCTGGCCGAACTATGTCCAGCAGGATTGGGATGCGGATGACGAAGAAATTCGTCGCCCACCCACCACCCACTTAGTAGCCACTGTCGACGATTTGACCGACATGCTCGACTTCGACTCCAAAGACATCGATGGTATGGACGACGATGCAGGAGACGAACAGGAGCCACCGCCCACAGGGCACTGGACGCCCACTTCATCATATGATGTATACATGGTGGACACACCCAAAGAAAATGACGACGAGGAACGGAAGGATGCAGCGAAGGATCGTTCCCTCGAGAAGCAGTCAAAGCGGCGGCGTAAGCGCCGCTCCAAATTCCGCCTCCGCAGAAACGGTGATCATACAGACCCAGCGATAGAGCAGGGTGAGCCAGCGGACGACAAACACGGCATTGAACCGAACAACCCGTCTCCGGTGAAGATAACAGTCCGGATGACATCACACCGGACAGGCACCCGGAGCAACAGAATACCCATCAAAGGCTTGTCGTCACTGTGAGGAGTCTGAAAAAGCAGAAGCAAAGGCTCAGGGCTGCACACGGCACACTCGGAATTAGATGGAGTAAATTACTCAACACTGCAGCAAAGTACGGCGGTAGTCGCCACACAAAGAGCTACCCGAAGCGAAAGCTGCTACCTGAATTCGATGAGGAGGCCTTAGATCCCCCGCAATAAAAAAACAGCCATCCGGTCGGATAGACGACCTCGTGGCCAACATAGAGCGGCAAACGACGCCGCACACAAGCCAGTACACGATCCACGTGAGGGCTTGCATTAAAAGGACGGCACAACCAGATCCATCTACGGGCCAATCAACCGCGCTCCAGCACGCAATGCAACACAACAAAAATCCGAACACCACGGTACACCCAAATATAGGGGTGCCGCACACCCCCTATGTTTCACCGATGAGGTGCTGGACCATGAACTTCCAGAGGGATTCAAACCCATAAACATAGAGGCGTACGACGGAACAACAGACCCTGGGGTCTGGATTGAGGACTATATCCTCCATATTCACATGGCTCGAGGAGACGATCTCCATGCCATCAAGTACTTACCCTCAAGCTCAAAGGGCCAGCTCGGCACTGGCTTAAAAGCCTCCCCGAAAACTCCATTGGAAGCTGGGAAGAGCTCGAAGACGCTTTTCAAGGGACCTATGTCCGACCACCGGGTGCAGACGATTTAAGTCATATAACTCAACAGCCCGGAGAGTCAGCCCGAAAGCTTTGGAACAGGTTTCTCACTAAAAAGAACCAAATAGTCGTCTGTCCGGACGCCGAAGCCTTAGCAGCTTTCAAGCACAGCGTTCGAGACGAATGGCTTGCCAGACACCTCGGCCAAGAAAAGCCGAGAACAATGGCAGCATTAACAAACCTCATGACCCGCTTTTGTGCGGGCGAGGACAACTGGTTAGCCCGATGTAGCACCAGCGACCCAAGTACATTCGAAGTCAGGGACGAAAACGGGAAGCCACGACGCAGCAAAAACAAGCGCCGGAATAAAGAAGACAGCCCGAAGAGCACGGCGGTAAACGCCGGATTCAGAAGCTCTCGGCCAGGTCAGCAAAAGCTGCCCTCCAAAGGCAACAAAGACGATCTGTCCAGCCTAAACAAGATTCTGGACAAAATATATCAGATCCACAGCACCCCCGATAAACCTGCAAAGCATACCCGTAGAGAATGTTGGGTCTTCAAGCAGTCGGGCAAGCTCATCGCCGAACACAAGGGGCAGGATACACCAAGCGAAGACGAGGACGAGCCTCGCAAGAAAAGCACTGGGGAACAGAAGAAATTCCCACCAGAAGTCAAAACAGTAAACGTGTTACACGTGATAAAGGGGAGAAACAAAGCGGCACTCCTAGAGACACATGCCCCAGGGCCTATCACCACGGAGTTCTGCCGCTGGTCGTCCCAACCGATCACCTTTGACCATCGGGATTACTCGGCAAGTATCCGGCATGCAGGATCGGTTGCCTTGGTGTTAGACCCGATGATTGATGGATACCACTTCACACGAGTCTTGATGGACGGCGGCAGTAGTTTAAACCTGATATATCATGACACAGTCCGCAAAATGGGAATAGACCCAAAAAAATTAGCCATAGCAATACTACCTTTAAAGGAGTAACGCCAGGCCCAGAAGCCCATTGCACGGGCTCCCTGCTACTAGAGGTTATATTCGGCTTTCCCGATAACTTCCGCAGCGAAAATTTTGTTGGGTTTCGTAGTAATTTCAAAAAATTTCCTACACACACGCAAGATCATGTGATGCATAGCAATGAGGGGGAGAGTGTTGTCTACGTACCCAACGCAGACCGACTGCGGAAGCGATGACACGACGTAGAGGAAGTAGTCGTATGTCTTCACGGTCCAACCGATCAAGCACCGAATCTACGGCACCTCCGAGTTCGAGCACACGTTCAGCTCGATGACGATCCCCGGACTCCGATCCAGCAAAGTGTCGGGGAAGAGTTCCGTCAGCACGACGGCGTGGTGACGATCTTGATGTTCTACAGCAGCAGGGCTTCGCCTAAACTCCGCTACAGTATTATCGAGGTATATGGTGGCAGGGGGCACCGCACACGGCTAAGGAATAGATCACGTGGATCAACTTGTGTGTCTAGAGGTGCCCCCTGCCTCCGTATATAAAGGAGTAGAGGGGGGAGGCTGGCCGGCCAAGGAGGGAGGCGCAGGTGGAGTCCTACTCCTTCCGAGAGTAGGACTCCCCCCCCCCCAATCCTATTCCAAGTAGGATTCCCAAGGGGGGAAAGAGAGAGAGGGGGGCCGGCCACCTTCTCCTAGTCCTAATAGGACTAGGGGAGGGGGAAGTGGCGCAGCCACCTTGGGCTGCCCCTTTCTCCTTTCCACTAAGGCCCATGTAGGCCCATATGGCTCCCGGGGGGTTCCGGTAACCCTCCCGGTATTCCGGTAAAATCCCGATTTCACCCGGAACACTTCCAATGTCCAAACATAGGCTTCCAATATATCAATCTTTACGTCTCGACCATTTCGAGACTCCTCGTCATGTCCGTGATAACATCCGGGACTCCGAACAACCTTCGGTACATCAAAATGCATAAACTCATAATGTAACTGTCATCGTAACCTTAAGCGTGCGGACCCTACGGGTTCGAGAACAATGTAGACATGACCGAGACACGTCTTCGGTCAATAACCAATAGCAGGACCTGGATGCCCATATTAGCTCCTACATATTCTATGAAGATCTTTATCGGTCAGACCGCATAACAACATACGTTGTTCCCTTTGTCATCGGTATGTTACTTGCCCGAGATTTGATCGTCGGTATCCAATACCTAGTTCAATCTCGTTATCGGCAAGTCTCTTTACTCGTTCCATAATACATCATCTCACAACTAACATATTAGTTGTAATGCTTGCAAGGCTTATGTGATGTGTATTCCCGAGAGGGCCCAGAGATACCTCTCCGACAATCGGAGTGACAAATCCTAATCTCGATATACGCCAACCCAACATCTACCTTCGGAGACACCTGTAATGCTCCTTTATAATCACCCAGTTACGTTGTGACGTTTGGTAGCACCCAAAGTGTTCCTCCGGCAAACGGGAGTTGCATAATCTCATAGTCATAGGAACATGTATAAGTCATGAAGAAAGCAATAGCAACATACTAAACGATCGTGTGCTAAGCTAATGGAATGGGTCATGTCAATCAGATCATTCAACTAATGATGTGACCTCGTTAATCAAATAACAACTCATTGTTCATGGTTAGGAAACGTAACCATCTTTGATTAACGAGCTAGTCAAGTAGAGGCATACTAGTGACACTTTGTTTGTCTATGTATTCACACATGTATTATGTTTCCGGTTAAGACAATTCTAGCATGAATAATAAACATTTATCATGATTATAAGGAAATAAATAATAACTTTATTATTGCCTCTAGGGCATATTTCCTTCAGTCTCCCACTTGCACTAGAGTCAATAATCTAGATTACACTGTAATGATTCTAACACCCATGGAGCTTTGGTGCTGATCATGTTTTGCTCGTGGAAGAGGCTTAGTCAACGGGTCTGCAACATTCAGATCCGTATGTATCTTGCAAATCTCTATGTCTCCCACCTGGACTAGATCCCGGATGGATTTGAAGCGTCTCTTGATGTGTTTGGTCCTTTTGTGAAATCTGGATTCCTTTGCCAAGGCAATTGCACCAGTATTGTCACAAAAGATTTTCATTGGACCCGATGCATTAGGTATGACACCTAGATCGGATATGAACTCCTTCATCCAGACTCCTTCATTCGCTGCTTCCGAAGCAGCTATGTACTCCGCTTCACATGTAGATCCTGCTACGACGCTTTGTTTAGAACTGCACCAACTGACAGCTCCACTGTTTAATGTAAACACGTATCCGGTTTGTGATTTAGAATCGTCCGGATCAGTGTCAAAGCTTGCATCAACGTAACCTTTTACGGTGAGCTCTTTGTCACCTCCATATACGAGAAACATATCCTTAGTCCTTTTCAGGTATTTCAGGATGTTCTTGACCGCTGTCCAGTGATCCATTCCTGGATTACTTTGGTACCTCCCTGCTAAACTTATAGCAAGGCACACATCAGGTCTGGTACACAGCATTGCATACATGATAGATCCTATGGCGGATGCATAGGGAACATCTTTCATATTCTCTCTACCTTCTGCAGTGGTCGGGCATTGAGTCTTACTCAATTTCACACCTTGTAACACAGGCAAGAACCCTTTCTTTGCTTGATCCATTTTGAACTTCTTCAAAATTTTGTCAAGGTATGTGCTTTGTGAAAGTCCAATTAAGCGTCTTGATCTATCTCTATAGATCTTAATGCCTAATATGTAAGCAGCTTCACCGAGGTCTTTCATTGAAAAACTTTTATTCAAGTATCCCTTTATGCTATCCAGAAATTCTATATCATTTCCAATTAGCAATATGTCATCCACATATAATATCAGAAATGCTACAGAGCTCCCACTCACTTTCTTGTAAATACAGGCTTCTCCGAAAGTCTGTATAAAACCAAATGCTTTGATCACACTATCAAAACGTTTATTCCAACTCTGAGAGGCTTGCACCAGTCCATAAATGGATCGCTGGAGCTTGCACACTTTGTTAGCTCCCTTTGGATCGACAAAACCTTCCGGTTGCATCATATACAACTCTTCTTCCAGAAATCCATTCAGGAATGCAGTTTTGACATCCATCTGCCAAATTTCATAATCATAAAATGCGGCAATCGCTAACATGATTCGGACGGACTTAAGCATCGCTACGGGTGAGAAGGTCTCATCGTAGTCAATCCCTTGAACTTGTCGAAAACCTTTCGCGACAAGTCGAGTTTGTAGACAGTAACATTACCATCAGCGTCAGTCTTCTTCTTGAAGATCCATTTATTCTCAATTGCTTCCCGATCATCGGGCAAGTCAACCAAAGTCCATACTTTGTTCTCATACATGGATCCCATCTCAGATTTCATGGCTTCAAGCCACTTTGCGGAATCTGGGCTCACCATCGCTTCCTCATAGTTCGTAGGTTCATCATGATCTAATAGCATGACTTCCAGAACTGGATTACCGTACCACTCTGGTGCGGATCTTACTCTGGTTGATCTACGAGGTTCAGTAGTATCTTGTTCTGAAGTTTCATGATCATTATCATTAACTTCCTCACTTATTGGTGTAGGTGTCGCAGAAACAATTTTCTGTGATGTACTACTTTCCAACAAGGGAGTAGGTACAGTTACCTCGTCAAGTTCTACTTTCCTCCCACTCACTTCTTTCGAGAGAAACTCCTTCTCAAGAAAGTTTCCGAATTTAGCAACAAAAGTCTTGCCTTCGGATCTGTGATAGAAGGTGTATCCAATAGTTTCCTTTGGATATCCTATGAAGACACATTTCTCCGATTTGGGTTCGAGCTTATCAGGTTGAAGCTTTTTCACATAAGCATCGCAGCCCCAAACTTTAAGAAATGACAACTTTGGTTTCTTGCCAAACCATAGTTCATAAGGCGTCGTCTCAACGGATTTTGATGGTGCCCTATTTAATGTGAATGCGGCCGTCTCTAGAGCATAACCCCAAAATGATAGCGGTAAATCAGTAAGAGACATCATAGATCGCACCATATCTAGTAAAGTACGATTACGACGTTCGGACACACCATTACGTTGTGGTGTTCCGGGTGGCGTGAGTTGCGAAACTATTCCACAGTTTTTCAAATGTACACCAAACTCGTAACTCAAATATTCTCCTCCACGATCAGATCGTAGAAACTTTATTTTCTTGTTACGATGATTTTCAACTTCACTCTGAAATTCTTTGAACCTTTCAAATGTTTCAGATTTATGTTTCATTAAGTAAATATACCCATGTCTGCTTAAATCATCTGTGAAGGTGAGAAAATAACGATATCCGCCACGAGCCTCAATATTCATCGGACCACATACATCGGTATGTATGATTTCCAACAAATCTGTTGCTCTCTCCATAGTACCGGAGAACGGTGTTTTAGTCATCTTGCCCATTAGGCACGGTTCGCAAGTACCAAGTGATTCATAATCAAGTGGTTCCAAAAGTCCATCAGTATGGAGTTTCTTCATGCGCTTTATACCGATATGACCTAAACGACAGTGCCACAAATAAGTTGCACTTTCATTATCAACTCTGCATCTTTTGGTTTCAACATTATGAATATGTGTATTGCTACTATCGAGATTCAATAAGAATAGACCACTCTTCAAGGGTGCATGACCATAAAAGATATTACTCATATAAATAGAACAACCATTATTCTCTGATTTAAATGAATAACCGTCTTGCATTAAACAAGATCCAGATGTAATGTTCATGCTCAACGCTGGCACCAAATAACAATTATTTAGGTCTAATACTAATCCCGAAGGTAGATGTAGAGGTAGCGTGCCGACAGCGATCACATCGACTTTGGAACCGTTTCCCACGCGCATCGTCACCTCGTCCTTAGCCAATCTTCGCTTAATCCGTAGCCCCTGTTTCGAGTTGCAAATATTAGCAACAGAACCAGTATCAAATACCCAGGTGCTACTGCGAGCATTAGTAAGGTACACATCAATAACATGTATATCACATATACCTTTGTTCACTTTGCCATCCTTCTTATCCGCCAAATACTTGGGGCAGTTCCGCTTCCAGTGACCAGTCTGCTTGCAGTAGAAGCACTCAGTTACAGGCTTAGGTCCAGACTTGGGTTTCTTCTCTTGAGCAGCAACTGGCTTGCTGTTCTTCTTAAAGTTCCCCTTCTTCTTTCCTTTGCCCTTTTTCTTGAAACTAGTGGTCTTGTTGACCATCAACACTTGGTGCTCTTTCTTGATTTCTACCTCCGCAGCTTTCAGCATCGCGAAGAGCTCGGGAATAGTCTTGTTCATCCCTTGCATATTATAGTTCATCACGAAGCTCTTGTAGCTTGGTGGCAGTGATTGAAGAATTCTGTCAATGACGCAATCATTTGGAAGATTAACTCCCAATTGAATCAAGTGATTATTATACACAGACATTTTGAGTATATGCTCACTGACAGAACTGTTCTCCTCCATCTTGCAGCTATAGAATTTATTGGAGACTTCATATCTCTCAATCCGGGCATTTGCTTGAAATATTAACTTCAACTCCTGGAACATCTCATATGCTCCATGACATTCAAAACGTCATTGAAGTCCCGATTCTAAGCCGTAAAGCATGGCACACTGAACTATCGAGTAGTCATCAGCTTTGCTCTGCCAGACGTTCATAACATCTGGCGTTGCTCCAGCAGCAAGCCTGGCACCCAGCGGTGCTTCCAGGACGTAATTCTTCTATGCAGCAATGAGGATAATCCTCAAGTTACGGACCCAGTCCGTGTAATTGCTACCATCATCTTTCAACTTTGCTTTCTCAAGGAACGCATTAAAATTCAACGGAACAACAGCACGAGCCATCTATCTACAATCAACATAAACAAGCAAGATACTATCAGGTACTAAGTTCATGATAAATTTAAGTTCAATTAATCATATTATTTAAGAAATCCCACTTAGATAGACATCCCTCTAATCCTCTAAGTGATCACGTGATCCAAATCAACTAAACCATGTCCGATCATCACGTGAGATGGAGTAGTTTCATCGGTGAACATCTTTATGTTGATCATATCTACTATATGATTCACGCTCGACCTTTCGGTCTCCGTGTTCCGAGGCCATATCTGTATATGCTTGGTTCGTCAAGTATAACCTGAGTATTCTGCGTGCGCAACTGTTTTGCACCCGTTGTATTTGAACGTAGAGCCTATCACACCCGATCATCACGTGGTGTCTCAGCACGAAGAACTTTCGCAACGGTGCATACTCAGGGAGAACACTTCTTGATAATTTAGTAAGAGATCATCTTATAATGCTACCGTCAATCAAAGCAAGATAAGATGCATAAAAGATAAACATCACATGCAATCAATATAAGTGATATGATATGGCCATCATCATCTTGTGCCTGTGATCTCCATCTCCGAAGCACCGTCATGATCACCATCATCACCGGCGCGACACCTTGATCTCCATTGTAGCATCGTTGTCGTCTCGCCAATCTTATGCTTCGACAACTATCACTACCGTTTAGTAATAAGGTAAAGCATTACATCGCGATTGCATTGCATACAATAAAGCGACAACCATATGGCTCCTGCCAGTTGCCGATAACTCGGTTACAAAACATGATCATCTCATACAATAAAATTCAGCATCATGCCTTGACCATATCACATCACAACATGCCCTGCAAAAACAAGTTAGACGTCCTCTACTTTGTTGTTGCATGTTTTACGTGGCTGCTACGGGCTTAAGTAAGAACCAATCTCACCTACGCATCAAAACCACAACGATAGTTTGTCAAATAGACTCTGTTTTAACCTTCGCAAGGACCGGGCGTAGCCACACTCGGTTCAACTAAAGTTGGAGAGACAGTCACCCGCAAGCCATCTATGTGCAAAGCACATCGAGGGAACCGGTCTCGCGTAAGTGTACGCGTAAGGTTGGTCCGGGTCGTCTCGTCCAACAATACCGCTGAACCAAAGTATGACTTGTATCGTCCACAACTCACTTGTGTTCTACTCGTGCATATAACATCAACATAAATAACCTGGCTCTGATACCACTGTTGGGTTTCGTAGTAATTTCAAAAAATTTCCTACGCACACGCAAGATCATGTGATGCATAGCAACAAGGGGGAGAGTGTTGTCTACGTACCCAATGCAGACCGACTGCGGAAGCGATGACACGACGTAGAGGAAGTAGTCGTACGTCTTCACGATCCAACCGATCAAGCACCAAATCTACGGCACCTCCGAGTTCGAGCACACGTTCAGCTCGATGACGATCCCCGGACTCCGATCCAGCAAAGTGTCGGGGAAGAGTTCCGTCAGCACGACGGCGTGGTGACGATCTTGATGTTCTACAGCAGCAGGGCTTCGCCTAAACTCCGCTACAGTATTATCGAGGTATATGGTGGTAGGGGGCACCGCACACGGCTAAGGAATAGATCACGTGGATCAACTTGTGTGTCTAGAGGTGCCCCCTGCCTCCGTATATAAAGGAGTAGAGGGGGGGAGGCTGGCCGGCCAAGGAGGGAGGCGCAGGTGGAGTCCTACTCCTTCCGGGAGTAGGACTCCCCCCCCCAATCCTATTCCAAGTAGGATTCCCAGGGGGGAAAGAGAGAGAGGGGGGCCGGCCACCTTCTCCTAGTCCTAATAGGACTAGGGGAGGGGGAAGTGGCGCAGCCACCTTGGGCTGCCCCTTTCTCCTTTCCACTAAGGCCCATGTAGGCCCATATGGCTCCCGGGGGGTTCCGGTAACCCTCCCGGTATTCCGGTAAAATCCCGATTTCACCCGGAACACTTCCGATGTCCAAACATAGGCTTCCAATATATCAATCTTTACGTCTCGACCATTTCGAGACTCCTCGTCATGTCCGTGATCACATCTGGGACTCCGAACAACCTTCGGTACATCAAAATGCATAAACTCATAATGTAACTGTCATCGTAACCTTAAGCGTGCGGACCCTACGGGTTCGAGAACAATGTAGACATGACCGAGACACGTCTCCGGTCAATAACTAATAGCGGGACCTGGATGCCCATATTGGCTCCTACATATTCTACGAAGATCTTTATCGGTCAGACCGCATAACAACATACGTTGTTCCCTTTGTCATCGGTATGTTACTTGCCCGAGATTTGATCGTCGGTATCCAATACCTAGTTCAATCTCGTTATCGGCAAGTCTCTTTACTCGTTTCGTAATACATCATCTCACAACTAACATATTAGTTGTAATGCTTGCAAGGCTTATGTGATGTGTATTACCGAGAGGGCCCAGAGATACCTATCCGACAATCGGAGTGACAAATCCTAATCTCGATATACGCCAACCCAACATCTACCTTCGGAGACACCTGTAATGCTCCTTTATAATCACCCAGTTACGTTGTGACGTTTGGTAGCACCCAAAGTGTTCCTCCGGAAAACGGGAGTTGCATAATCTCATAGTCATAGGAACATGTATAAGTCATGAAGAAAGCAATAGCAACATACTAAACGATCGTGTGCTAAGCTAATGGAATGGGTCATGTCAATCAGATCATTCAACTAATGATGTGACCTCGTTAATCAAATAACAACTCATTGTTCATGGTTAGGAAACGTAACCATCTTTGATTAACGAGCTAGTCAAGTAGAGGCATACTAGTGACACTTTGTTTGTCTATGTATTCACACATGTATTATGTTTCCGGTTAATACAATTCTAGCATGAATAATAAACATTTATCATGATTATAAGGAAATAAATAATAACTTTATTATTGCCTCTAGGGCATATTTCCTTCAAATTTAACCTTCCACTTCGCTCCGTTCTAAAGTGGCTATCAAGCACTACTCGGACGCGAAGCTTTCGCTCGCTTTAACGCAATACCGCATTACGCTTCTCTCATGCTTAAGATGCCCGGTCCATGTGGCATCATTACAGTAAATGGAAATATTGAGCGCTCCTTGCGCACGGAAGACCGTGTGGCCGCCTTGGCAGCCGCACACTAGACGGCTTCACCAACTAGAGCACCTGACAGGTCGTTAAGACCACGGACACGGTTAGACGAGTCCGGTGCAGCTATATATAATTGACACAGGTTTGATGGCTATAACCCTATAACAATACAAGGGGCTCAACGCGTGTAAACAAGTGACAATTAGGCTCAACTTTACTCATCTTGAACTGTACATGGTTTATTTAGTATAACCTACCTTTTTGCATGACAACTTTTCAACTAAGTTCCTCACTTTTACAGATGACCATCGTGCTACACCCGTCCAGGATACGGCACAACGGAGACATGGGCGCAGACGTGCAGCAGGGACCCGTTCCAAGGATTCTTTTTAGATTAAGACCATGCGTAAACCTTTTTTACTGTCTCTTGTTGATACACATCCCAGGATTCTCAGTACAATTGAGAAGGATGCTGACGTATTGGCATGTGGCCACGTCAGAATATTGCAAGTACCTGGACACCAGGGGCTTATTACAAAGGGCACTGTTTGAGCCCGATTTACATCATAAAGACCGAATACCTTAGAGAGTGTTCGGCATCGCGAGTTTGGCCTTATATGCATCAGCTCTGAATCATGTCTTTGATCAAATGTTGGGTTTGCCCCGCTCCTGTGCTTTGCTGCCTTATGTTCCGCTCTATCGGCTAAGACGGCACCAGGAGAACTACTGTGATTGTGCCCTGGTTCATCCGGACGAGCACCTCGGTAGAGAAAGCCGAAAACTGACTGTCATGATATAGCGTGAGACTGGTCAACCACTCGATGACCTAGCGGAATCCTCTGCCTTAAGGAAGGGCCGTTTCCCGGCCAGGCATGTACACGCCCCGAATTCAGATGAGCGTGGAGCCACCAGGGGCTATATAGTAGCCCCACTGTCAAACTCCTCTGGCTAAGTGAAAGTGTTAAAGCATTATAGTCCGATTGCCTTGTTTGCTGCGCTATCACCTCCAAATGGACCAAGATGTTGGATCAAGCGTGAACACGCGTCTTCTGCGAACACCCCCGCATTATATGCGTGGGGGCTGAAGCCGACGACTGCCATCTTTCAGGTTATATACATATATACATAAACGGCCGCACAGGAGGAATCATAGTACTTTTGGGCAAAAGTATAAATACAGCCTTGATAAACTCAATAAAACATTGTTTTGACAATGGGAATACATGTCACATAAATATAGTATTCTTCGAGCACTGAGCCTCTATCAAACAAGCGCCTTCAAGAACTTCTTCAAAGTAGTGCTCGACAGCCACTCGGCCTATGGCCGAACCCTGTGCCGCAACAGTGGTGGCATCCATCTCCGCCCAGTATGTTTTGACACGGGGAAGGGCCATCCGCGAGCCTTCTATGCACGCCGACCTCTTTACAGCATCCATGCGTGGCACGGCACCAAGGAATTGTTGCACTAAGCTAAAGTAGCTATTCGGCCTTGGCCCTCCTGGCCACAGATGATCCACAACGGACCTCATGGCAAGTCCGGATAATCTATGGAGCTCGGCCCAACCGGTCAATCGCTCATTCAGCAACAGCGGACGGACTGGAGCGTGAAACTGTGACCAGAACAGCTTCTCCACTTCAGGACCTTTCTGATCCTTGAAGTACTCGGCCGCATCATCAACACTTGCAGCCAAATCCATGTACTCGTCCGCAGAACTCCATAGCCGGTCCAGAGGCGCATACTTCAGATCCCTGAACTTAGTCCGCAACAAGAAGGGCTTCCCAGATACAATATCCGCAACTTGATGCAGCTCCTCCTTCGTCGCTCTAATTTTGGAGCGGGCCTCCTTGGCAGCCACCCGGGCCTTTTCCAGGTCCGTTGCTTTCGCCCGGTTTTCTTCTTCAAGAAGCCGGTAATGGTTAGCAGCATCTTTTAACTCTACAACCATCTTGGCTATTTTTTCTTTGCTCTCTCAATGCGCGGCCTGTTCGGCCCTTAACTCTTCGGCCGACTTTAAAGCGGCCGCATTGCTACTCCTTGCTTGTTCCTTGGCTCGGGCAAGCTCCGCCTGAAGGGTCTCCACGGTGGCAGCTCCATCTGCAGTCGCAACATATTAAAGATACTGGCATCATGCTGCTCTTATTATGTGACAATCACCAGAAAAATCACCTACCCCGTGCCTCCTCAAGCCGCTTGTTAACAAGCACGATGTCGGCATCTGCCGCATCCAGTTGCCGCCTTAGTTCGGCAAACCCATCAGTCCGGCTAGCCACTGGAGCTTCAACCACCTCACATAAAGGCAGTCTGGTTATTGCCTGGGAATATGATCCTCTGTTTGCCATCGTTTTCGGCGACAACCAGAGTCTCAGGGGCTACTATCTACACAGGGCACATCTAAAAATGTGCGGTACTGTCAAAAATGTACATCATTTCACGTACCTTAAAACCCGTCAGTAGACTCATAAAGGCTTCATGCAACCCGCTTTCGATGGACGAAATCCTTTCAATCACCGTACCCATCAACGTGCGGTGCTCTTCTGAGATAGCCGCTTGCTCTAGCAGATCCCTTAGTACGTCCGACCGTACACCAGACGGTGCCGGACTCTTTTGATTGCTCTCCTCGAGAGCTGGATATTGAGGACTTCGGGTGGCCATAGGATTACCTTCTGGCCTTGCCGGATCAGGAGAAACCCTCCGCGACGACACCTCGGGGTCGCCCGCCTAGTGAGGCGGTGTGGCAGGGGGAGGCGCTTCGCTCTCCATCATCTCTAGAAGAAGATCCCCCGAAGACGAGCTCTGCTGAGAAGGGCTAAGATCCGAACTGCAAAATAAATGCTTCGAATATTTTTCTCAGAAGTAAAGCGAGATATTTTCTGAAGGAAATATGCCCTAGAGGCAACAATAATGTTATTATTTTATTTCCTTATATCCTGATAAATGTTTATTATTCATGCTAGAATTGTATTATCTGGAAACATAATACTTGTGTGAATACATAGACAAACCAAACGTCACTAGTATGCCTCTACTTGACAAGCTCATTAATCAAATATGGTTATGTTTCCTAACCATAGACATGTGTTGTCATTTGATTAATGGGATCACATCATTAGGAGAATGATGTGATTGACATGACCCATTCCATTAGCTTAGCACCCGATCGCTTAGTATGTTGCTATTGCTTTCTTCATGACTTATACATGTTCCTATGACTATGAGATTATGCAACTCCCGTTTACCAGAGGAACACTTTGTGTGCTACCAAATGTCACAACGTAACTGGGTGATTATAAAGGAGCTCTACAGGTGTCTCCAAAGGTAAATGTTGGGTTGGCGTATTTCGAGATTACGATTTGTCACTCCGATTGTCGGAGAGGTATCTCTGGGCCCTCTCGGTAATGCACATCACATAAGCCTTGCAAGCATTGCAACTAATGAGTTAGTTGAGAGATGATGTATTACGTAACGACTAAAGAGACTTGCCGGTAACGAGATTGAACTAGGTATTGAGATACCGACGATCGAATCTCGGGCAACATACCGATGACAAAGGGAACAAAGTATGTTGTTATGCGGTCTGACCGATAAAGATCTTCGTAGAATATGTAGGAGCCAATATGAGCATCCAGGTTCCGCTATTGGTTATTGACCGGAGACGTGTCTCGGTCATGTCTACATTGTTCTCAAACCCGTAGGGTCCGCACGCTTATGGTTTCGATGACAGTTATATTATGAGTTTATGCTTTTTGATGTACCGAAGTTTGTTCGGAGTCCCGGATTTGCTCACGGACATGACGAGGAGTCTCGAAATGGTCGAGACATAAAGATTGATATATTGGAAGCCTATATTTGGATATCGGAAGTGTTCCGGGTGAAATCGGGATTTTACCGGAGTACCGGGAGGTTACCGGAACCCCCCGGGAGGTATATGGGCCTTGGTGGGCTTTAGTGGAAGAGAGGAGAGGTGGCCAGGGCTGGGCCGCGCGACCCTCCCCTCCTAGTCCGAATAGGACAAGGAGAGGGGGGCGGCGCCCCCCCTTTCTTCTCTTTCTCCTCTTTCCCCCTTCCCGAATCCTATTCCAACTAGGAAAGGGGGGGAATCCTACTCCCGGTGAGAGTAGGACTCCTCCTGGCGCGCCCTCCTCATGGCCGGCCGCACCCCCCCTTTGATCCTTTATATACGGAGGTAGGGGGCACCCCTAGACACACAAGTTGATCCACGTGATCATATTCTTAGCTGTGTGCGGTGCCCCCTTCCACCATAATCCTCGATAATATTGTAGCGGTGCTTAGGCGAAGCCCTGCGACGGTAGTACATCAAGATCGTCACCACGCCGTCATGCTGACGGAACTCTTCCCCGACACTTTGCTGGATCGGGGTCCGGGGATCGTCATCGAGCTGAACGTGTGCTAAAACTCGGAGGCGCCATAGTTTCGGTGCTTGATCGGTCGGGCCGTGAAGACGTACGACTACATCAACCGCGTTGTGCTAACGCTTCCGCTGTCAGTCTACAAGGGTACGTAGATCACACTCTCCCCTCTTGTTGCTATGCATCACCATGATCTTGCGTGTGCGTAGGAATTTTTTTGAAATTACTACGTTCCCCAACAGTGGTATCAGAGCCTAGGTTTTATGTGTTGATGTTATATGCATGAGTAGAACACAAGTGAGTTGTGGGCGATATAAGTCATACTGCTTACCAACATGTCATACTTTGGTTCGGCGATATTGTTGGATGAAGCGGCCCGGACCGACATTACGCGTACGCTTACGCGAGACTGGTTCTACTGCCGTGCTTTGCACACAGGTGGCTGGCGGGTGTCAGTTTCTCCAATTTTAGTTGAACCGAGTGTGGCTATGCCCGGTCCTTGCGAAGGTTAAAACAACACCAACTTGACAAACTATCATTGTGGTTTTGATGCGTAGGTAAGATTGGTTCTTGCTTAAGCCCGTAGCAGCCACGTAAAACTTGCAACAACAAAGTAGAGGACGTCTAACTTGTTTTTGCAGGGCATGTTGTGATGTGATATGGTCAAGACATGATGCTAAATTTTATTGTATGAGATGATCATGTTTTGTAACCGAGTTAACGGCAACTGGCAGGAGCCATATGGTTGTCGCTTTATTGTATGCAATGCAATCGCGCTGTAATGCTTTACTTTATCACTAAGCGGTAGCGATAGTCGTGGAAGCATAAGATTGGCAAGACGACAACGATGCTACGATGGAGATCAAGGTGTCGCGCCGGTGACAATGGTGATCACGACGGTGCTTCGAAGATGGAGATCACAAGCACAAGATGATGATGGCCATATCATATCACTTATATTGATTGCATGTGATGTTTATCTTTTATGCATCTTATCTTGCTTTGATTGATGGTAGCATTATAAGATGATCTCTCACTAATTATCAAGAAGTGTTCTCCCTGAGTATGCACCATTGCGAAAGTTCTTCGTGCTGAGACACCACGTGATGATCGGGTGTGATAGGCTCTACGTTCAAATACAACGGGTGCAAAACAGTTGCACATGCGGAATACTCAGGTTATACTTGACGAGCCAAGCATATACAGATATGGCCTCGGAACACGGAGACCGAAAGGTCGAGCGTGAATCATATAGTAGATATGATCAACATAGTGATGTTCACCAATGAAACTACTCCATCTCACGTGATGATCGGACATGGTTTAGTTGATTTGGATCACGTAATCACTTAGAGGATTAGAGGGATGTCTATCTAAGTGGGAGTTCTTAAGTAATATGATTAATTGAACCTAAATTTATCATGAACTTAGTACCTGATTGTATCTTGCTTGTTTATGTTTGGTTGTAGATAGATGGCACATGTTGTTGTTCCCTTGAATTTTAATACGTTCCTTGAGAAAGCAAAGTTGAAAGATGATGGTAGGAATTACACGGACTGGGTCCGTAACTTGAGGATTATCCTCATTGCTGCACAGAAGAATTACGTCCTGGAAGCACCGCTGGGTGCCAGGCCTGCTGCTAGAGCAACAACAGATGTTATGAACGTCTGGCAGAGCAAAGCTGATGACTACTCGATAGTTCAGTGTGCCATGCTTTACGGCTTAGAATTGGGACTTCAACGACGTTTTGAACATCATGGAGCATATGAGATGTTCCAGGAGTTGAAGTTAATATTTCAAGCAAATGCCCGGATTGAGAGATATGAAGTCTCCAATAGTTCTATAGCTGCAAGATGGAGGAGAACAGTTCTGTCAGTGAGCATATACTCAAAATGTCTGGGTATAATAATCACTTGATTCAATTGGGAGTTAATCTTACAGATGATTGCGTCATTGACAGAATTCTCCAATCACTGCCACCAAGCTACAAGAGCTTCATGATGAGCTATAATATGCAAGGGATGAATAAGACTATTCCCGAGCTCTTCGCAATGCTGAAAGCTGTGGAGGTAGAAATCAAGAAGGAGCATCAAGTGTTGATGATCAACAAGACCACTAGTTTCAAGAAAAAGGGCAAAGGGAAGAAGAAGGGAAACTTCAAAAAGAACAGCAAGCAAGTTGCTGCTCAAGAGAAGAAACCCAAACCTGGACCTAAGCCTGAAACTGAGTGCTTCTACTGCAAGCAGACTGGTCACTGGAAGCGGAACTGCCCCAAGTATTTGGCGGATAAGAAGGATGGCAAGGTGAACAAAGGTATATGTGATATACATGTTATTGATGTGTACCTTACTAATGCTCGCAGTAGCACCTGGGTATTTGATACTGGTTCTGTTGCTAATATTTGCAACTCGAAACAGGGACTACGGATTAAGCGAAGATTGGCTAAGGACGAGGTGACGATGCGCGTGGGAAATGGTTCCAAAGTTGATGTGATCGCAGTCGGCACGCTACCTCTACATCTACCTTCGGGATTAGTATTAGACCTAAATAATTGTTATTTGGTGCCAGCGTTAAGCATGAACATTATATCTGGATCTTGTTTGATGCGAGACGGTTATTCATTTAAATCAGAGAATAAAGGTTGTTCTATTTATATGAGTAATATCTTTTATGGTCATGCACCCTTAAAGAGTGGTCTATTCTTATTAAAACTCGATAGTAGTGACACACATATTCATAATGTTGAAACCAAAAGATGCAGAGTTGATAATGATAGTGCAACTTATTTGTGGTACTGCCGTTTAGGTCATATCGGTATAAAGCGCATGAAGAAACTCCATACTGATGGGCTTTTGGAACCACTTGATTATGAATCACTTGGTACTTGCGAACCGTGCCTTATGGGTAAGATGACAAAACCACAGTTCTCCGGTACTATGGAGAGAGCAACAGATTTATTGGAAATCATACATACAGATCTATGTGGTCCGATGAATGTTGAGGCTCGTGGCGGATATCGTTATTTTCTCACCTTCACAGATGACTTAAGCAGATATGGGTATATCTACTTAATGAAACATAAGTTTGAAACGTTTGAAAGGTTCAAAGAATTTCAGAGTGAAGTTGAAAATCATCCTAACAAGAAAATAAAGTTTCTACGATCTGATCGTGGAGGAGAATATTTGAG
The DNA here is from genome assembly GCF_003073215.2 of Triticum urartu. Lineage (NCBI taxonomy): Eukaryota > Viridiplantae > Streptophyta > Magnoliopsida > Poales > Poaceae > Triticum > Triticum urartu. Next base: position 456,447,385 of record NC_053024.1, read on the forward strand.
TTACGAGTTTGGTGTACATTTGAAACAATGTGGAATAGTTTCACAACTCACGCCACCCGGAACACCATAGCGTAATGGTGTGTCCGAACGTCGTAATCGTACTTTACAAGATATGGTGCGATCTATGATGTCTCTTACTGATTTACCACTATCATTTTGGGGATATGCTCTAGAGACGGCCGCATTCACGTTAAATAGGGCACCATCAAAATCCGTTGAGACGACGCCTTATGAACTGTAGTTTGGCAAGAAACCAAAGTTGTCGTTTCTGAAAGTTTGGGGCTGCGATGCTTATGTGAAAAAGCTTCAACCTGATAAGCTCAAACCCAAATCGAAGAAGTGTGTCTTCATAGGATATCCAAAGGAAACTATTGGATACACCTTCTATCACAGATCCGAAGGCAAGACTTTTGTTGCTAAATTCGGAAACTTTCTAGAGAAGGAGTTTCTCTTGAAAGAAGTGAGTGGGAGGAAAGTAGAACTTGACGAGGTAACAGTACCTGCTCCCTTATTGGAAAGTAGTACATCACAGAAACCTGTTTCTGTGACACCTACACCAATTAGTGAGGAAGCTAATGATAATAATCATGAAACTTCAGAACAAGATACTACTGAACCTCGTAGATCAACCAGAGTAAGATCCGCGCCAGAGTGGTACGGTAATCCTGTTTTGGAAGTCATGCTACTAGATCATGATGAACCTACAAACTATGAAGAAGCGATGGTGAGCCCAGATTCCGGAAAATGGCTTGAAGCCATGAAATCTGAGATGGGATCCATGTATGAGAATAAAGTATGGACTTTGGTTGACTTGCCCAATGATCGGCAAGCAATTGAGAATAAATGGATCTTCAAGAAGAAGACCGACGCTGACGGTAATGTTACTGTCTACAAAGCTTGACTTGTCGCAAAAGGTTTTCGGCAAGTTCAAGGGATTGACTATGATGAGACCTTCTCACCCGTAGCGATGCTTAAGTCTGTCCGAATCATGTTAGCAATTGCCGCATTTTATGATTATGAAATTTGGCAAATGGATGTCAAAACTGCATTCCTGAATGGATTTCTGCAAGAAGAGTTGTATATGATGCAGCCGGAAGGTTTTGTCGATCCAAAGGGAGCTAACAAAGTGTGCAAGCTCCAGCGATCCATTTATGGACTGGTGCAAGCCTCTCGGAGTTGGAATAAATGTTTTGATAGTGTGATCAAAGAATTTGGTTTTGTACAGACTTTTGGAGAAGCCTGTATTTACAAGAAAGTGAGTGGGAGCTCTGTAGCATTTCTGATATTATATGTGGATGAAATATTGCTAATCGGAAATGATATAGAATTTCCTGGATAGCATAAAGGATACTTGAATAAGAAGTTTTTCAATGAAAGACCTCGGTGAAGCTGCTTACATATTGGGCATCAAGATCTATAGAGATAGATCAAGACGCTTAATTGGACTTTCACAAAGCACATACCTTGACAAAGTTTTGAAGAAGTTCAAAATGGATCAAGCAAAGAAAGGATTCTTGCCTGTGTTACAAGGTGTGAAATGAGTAAGACTCAATGCCCGACCATGCAGAAGATAGAGAGAAAATGAAAGATGTTTCCTATGCTTCAGCCATAGGCTCTATCATGTATGCAATGCTGTGTACCAGACCTGATGTGTGTTCTTGCTATAAGTCTGCGGTCAAGAACTCCTGAAATACCTGAAAAGGACTAAGGATATGTTTCTCATTATATGGAGGTGACAAAGAGCTCATCGTAAATGGTTACGTTGATGCAAGCTTTGACACTGATCCGGACGATTCTAAATCGCAAACCGGATACGTGTTTACATTAAACGGTGGAGCGTCAGTTGGTGCAGTTCTAAACAAAGCGTCGTGGCGGGATCTACATGTGAAGCGGAGTACATAGCTGCTTCGAAGCAGCAAACGAAGGAGTCTGGATGAAGGAGTTCATATCCGATCTAGGTGTCATACCTAGTGCATCGGGTCCAATGAAAATCTTTTGTGACAATACTGGTGCAATTGCCTTGGCAAAGGAATCCAGATTTCACAAGAGAACCAAGCACATCAAGAGACGCTTCAATTCCATCCGCATCAAGTCAGGTGGGAGACATAGAGATTTGCAAGATACATACGGATCTGAATGTTGCAGACCCGTTGACTAAGCCTCTTCACGAGCAAAACATGATCAGCACCAAGGCTCCATGGGTGTTAGAATCATTACTGTGTAATCTAGATTATTGACTCTAGTGCAAGTGGGAGACTGAAGGAAATATGCCCTAGAGGCAATAATAAAGTTATTATTTATTTCCTTATATCATGATAAATGTTTATTATTCATGCTAGAATTGTATTACCGGAAACATAATAATTGTGTGAATACATAGACAAACAGTCACTAGTATGCCTCTACTTGACTAGCTCGTTAATCAAAGATGGTTATGTTTCCTAACCATAGACATGTGTTGTCATTTGATTAACGGGATCACATCATTAGGAGATGATTATGACCCATTCCATTAGCTTAGCACCCGATCGCTTAGTATGTTGCTATTGCTTTCTTCATGACTTATACATGTTCCTATGACTATGAGATTATGCAACTCCCGTTTGCCGGAGGAACACTTTGTGTGCTACCAAACGTCACAACGTAACTGGGTGATTATAAAGGAGCTCTACAGGTGTCTCCAAAGGTATGTTGGGTTGCGTATTTCGAGATTAGGATTTGTCACTCCGTGTTCGGAGAGGTATCTCTGGGCCCTCTCGGTAATGCACATCACATAAGCCTTGCAAGCATTGCAACTAATGAGTTAGTTGCAGATGATGTATGAGAACGAGTAAAGAGACTTGCGGTAACGAGATTGAACTAGGTATTGAGATACCGACGATCGAATCTCGGCAAGTAAATACCGATGACAAAGGGAACAACGTATGTTGTTATGCGGTCTGACCGATAAAGATCTTCGTAGAATATGTAGGAGCCAATATGAGCATCCAGGTTCCGCTATTGGTTATTGACCGGAGACGTGTCTCGGTCATGTCTACATTGTTCTCGAACCAGGTGTCCGCACGCTTAAGTTACGATGACAGTTATATTATGAGTTTATGCATTTTGATGTACCGAAGGTTGTTCGGAGTCCCGGATGTGATCACGGACATGACGAGGAGTCTCGAAATGGTCGAGACATAAAGATTGATATATTGGAAGCCTATATTGGATATCGGAAGTGTTCCGGGTGAAATCGGGATTTTACCGGAGTACCGGGAGGTTACCGGAACCCCCCGGGAGGTATATGGGCCTTGGTGGGCTTTAGTGGAAGAGAGGAGAGGTGGCCAGGGCTGGGCCGCGCGCCCCTCCCCCCTTAGTCCGAATAGGACAAGGAGAGGGGGGCGACGCCCCCCCCCCTTTCTTCTCTCTCTCCTCTTTCCCCCTCCCGAATCCTATTCCAACTAGGAAAGGGGGGAATCCTACTCCCGGTGAGAGTAGGACTCCTCCTGGCGCGCCCTCCTCATGGCCGGCCGCACCCCCCCTTTGATCCTTTATATACGGAGGTAGGGGGCACCCCTAGACACACAAGTTGATCCACGTGATCATATTCTTAGCCGTGTGCGGTGCCCCCTTCCACCATAATCCTCGATAATATTGTAGCGGTGCTTAGGCGAAGCCCTGCGACGGTAGTACATCAAGATCGTCACCACACCGTCGTGCTGACGGAACTCTTCCCCGACACTTTGCTAGATCGGAGTCCGGGGATCGTCATCGAGTTGAACGTGTGCTAAAACTCGGAGGTGCCGTAGTTTAGTTGCTTGATCGGTCGGGCCGTGAAGACGTACGACTACATCAACCGCGTTGTGCTAACGCTTCCGCTGTCGGTTTACAAGGGTACGTAGATCACACTCTCCCCTCTCGTTTCTATGCATCACCATGATCTTGCGTGTGCGTAGGAAATTTTTTGAAATTACTACGTTCCCCAACATTTTCATTATTAAGTATCCTTTTACTTACAGCTCGGTGGAGGGCTGGTCCCCTTGAGGGCATAGTGCGGCCAGGGTATCCCCTAGGGCAGGACCCTCTGGTGGAGATTTCTTCCCCCGTTTGGAGACCATTGTCTCTGGGTCCTCAGAGGCGGTTCTCTTCCTTCCCTAGGGAGAGGAAGTTTCAGTTCCTCCTCCCCGGCTAACCTCCTTCACGGAGGCGCTAGCCTCCTTGTTCCCCCCTTTATCCTCTCATGAGGGCGCTTGATAAGGCGCGATCTCCAGCATCCTGGTTAGCACGAGATTTGGTGAGGTCTCAGGGAGGGGGCCGGACACCTGATCAACTTTGCCTTTGCTATCCAATCTTGGACAAAGATCGGCTTTTTTAGGGCAACGTTGCTATAAATAAACGGTCAGTGTGTTTGGATGCAGGGCTACTTACTTGGGTATCCGGGCGATTGCAGCTCAGACCTGCATCCTCGGTGATGTCCGGACACATTATTTGTGGTCCGAAGAACAATTTGTGCATCTCTTCGTGCATCATGTCGAGGAAATGTTGAATAGCTCGCGGTCCGTCCGGGTTGAATTCCCACATGCGAAGGAGCCGGCGTTTGCAAGGCTGGACTTGACGAACTAGCATAACTTGCACTACCATAACTAGACTAAAATCTCTCTCAAAGAGATCTCGGATACGGCTTTGCAGTATTGGCACGTCCTTGGCTAGACCCCAGCTTAGCCCCCTGCTGATCCATGACATCAGTTGTGGTGGGGGGCCTGAGCGAAAGGTGGGGGCAGCTACCCACTTGGCACTTCGGGGAGCTGTGATGTAGAACCACTCCCGCTGCTATAATCCGGACACCTTTGGGAAGCAACCCTCAGGCCATGGAGTGTCAGCGATTTTGCTTATTAAAGCGCCTCCGCACGCTGCGTGCTGCCCCTCGATCATCTTCGGCTTCACATCGAAGGTCTTGAGCCACAGGCTGAAGTGAGGGGTAATGCGGAGGAAGGCCTCACAAATGACGATAAATGTCGAGATGTGAAGAAGGGAATCCGGGGCCAGATCGTGAAAATCTAACCCATAATAGAACATAAAACCCCTAACAAAGGGATCCAGAGCGAGGCCTAGTCCTCGGAGGAAGTGGGAGACGAACACGACGCTCTCGTTGGGTTCGGGAGTAGGGACGACCGTGAAGGAAATATGCCCTAGAGGCAATAATAAAGTTATTATTTATTTCCTTATATCATGATAAATGTTTATTATTCATGCTAGAATTGTATTAACCGGAAACATAATACATGTGTGAATACATAGACAAACAGAGTGTCACTAGTATGCCTCTACTTGACTAGCTCGTTAATCAAATATGGTTATGTTTCCTAACCATGGACAAAGAGTTGTTATTTGATTAACGGGATCACATCATTAGTTGAATGATCTGATTGACATGACCCATTCCATTAGCTAAACACCCGATCGTTTAGTATGTTGCTATTGCTTTCTTCATGACTTATACATGTTCCTATGACTATGAGATTATGTAACTCCCATGTGCCGGAGGAACACTTTGTGTGCTACCAAACGTCACAACTTAACTGGGTGATTATAAAGGTGCTCTACAGGTGTCTCCAAAGGTACATGTTGGGTTGACGTATTTCGAGATTAGGATTTGTCACTCCGATCGTCGGAGAGGTATCTCTGGGCCCTCTCGGTAATGCACATCACTTAAGCCTTGCAAGCAATGCAACTAATGAGTTAGTTGCGAGATGATGTATTACGGAACGAGTAAAGAGACTTGCCGGTAACGAGATTGAACTAGTTATTGGATACCGACGATCGAATCTCGGGCAAGTAACATACCGATGACAAAGGGAACAACGTATGTTGTTATGCGGTCTGACCGATAAAGATCTTCGTAGAATATGTTGGAGCCAATATGGGCATCCAGGTCCCGCTATTGGTTATTGACCGGAGACATGTCTCGGTCATGTCTACATTGTTCTCGAACCCGTAGGGTCCGCACGCTTAAGGTTTCGATGACAGTTATATTATGAGTTTATACGTTTTGATGTACCGAAGGTTGTTCGGAGTCCCGGATGTGATCACGGACATGACGAGGAGTCTCGAAATGGTCGAGACATAAAGATTGATATATTGGAAGCCTATGTTTGGATATCGGAAGTGTTCCGGGTGAAATCGGGATTTTACCGGAGTACCGGGAGGTTACCGGAACCCCCCGGGAGCTATATGGGCCTTAGTGGGCCTTAGTGGAAAAGAGAAGAGGCAGCCTGAGATGGGCCGCGCGCCCCTCCCCTCCCTTGGTCCGAATAGGACAAGGAGAGGGGAGGGGCGCGCGGCCCATCTCAGGCTGCCTCTTAGGACAAGGAGAGGGGGCCGGCCCCCCTTTCTCTTTTCCCCTCTCCGCGAATCCTATTCCAACTAGGATTGGCGGTGGGGGGGATCCTACTCCCGGAGGGAGTAGGACTCCTCCTGGCACGCCACCTCTAGGCCGGCCGCACCCCCCCCCTTGAGCCTTTATATACGGAGGCAGGGGCACCCCAGAGACACACAAGTTGATCCACGTGATCAGATTCTTAGCTATGTGCGGCGCCCCCTGCCACCATAGTCCTCGATAATATTGTAGCGGTGCTTAGGCGAAGCCCTACGACAGTAGTACATCAAGATCGTCACCACGCCGTCGTGCTGACGGCTCTTCCCTGACACTTTGCTGGATCGGAGTCCGGGGATCGTCATCGAGCTGAACATGTGCTAAAACTCGGAGGTGCCGTAGTTTCGGTGCTTGATCGGTCGGGCCGTGGAGACGTACGACTACATCAACCAAATGCTTCCGTTGTCGATCTACAAGGGTACATAGATCACACTCTCCCCTCTCGTTGCTATGCATCACCATGATCTTGCGTGTGCGTAGGAAATTTTTTGAAATTACTACGTAACCTAACAGTGGCATCCGAGCCTAGGTTTTTATGGTTTGATGTTATATGCATGAGTAGAACACAAGTGAGTTGTGGGCGATATAAGTCATACTGCTTACCAGCATGTCATACTTTGGTTCGGCGGTATTGTTGGATGAAGCGGCCCGGACCGACATTACACGTACGCTTACGCGAGACAGGTTCTACCGCCATGCTTTGCACACAGGTGGCTGGCGGGTGTCAGTTTCTCCAATTTTAGTTGAACCGAGTGTGGCTACGCCCGGTCCTTGCGAAGGTTAAAACAGCACCAACTTGACAAACTATCGTTGTGGTTTTGATGCGTAGGTAAGATTGGTTCTTGCTTAAGCCCGTAGCAGCCACGTAAAACTTGCAACAACAAAGTAGAGGATGTCTAACTTGTTTTTGCAGGGCATGTTGTGATGTCATATGGTCAAAACGTGATGAGATATAAGTTGCTGTATGAGATGATCATGTTTTGTTGAAGTTATTGGCAACTGGCAAAAGCCTTATGGTTGTCTCTTTATTGCATAAGATGCAAGCGTCCAATAATTGCTTTACTTTATCGCTATGCGATAGCAATAGTTGCAAGAGAAATTGTTGGCGAGACGACCACGTGACGACACATTGATATAGATCAAGATGATGGAGATCATGGTGTCATGCCGGTGACGATATAGATCATGACAGTACTTTCGAGATGGAGATCAAAGAAGCAAGATGATGATGGCTATATCATGTCACATATTTTGATTGCATATGATGTTTATCTTTTATACATCTTATTTTTGCTTAGTATGACGGTAGCATTTTAAGATGATCTCTCACTAATTATCAAGAAGTGTTCTCCCTGAGTATGCACCGTTGCGAAATTTCTTCGTGCTGAGACACCACGTGATGATCGGGTGTGATAGGCTCTACGTTCAAATACAACGGGTGCAAAACAGTTGCACACGCGGAATACTCAGGTTATACTTGACGAGCCAAGCATATACAGATATGGCCTTGGAACACGGAGACTGAAAGGTCGAGCGTGAATCATATAGTAGATATGATCAACATAGTGATGTTCACCAATGAAACTGCTCCATCTCACGTGATGATCGGACAAGGTTTAGTTGATTTGGATCACGTGATCACTTAGAGGATTAGAGGGATGTCTATCTAAGTGGGAGTTCTTAAGTAATATGATTAATTGAACTTAAATTTATCATGAACTTAGTCCTGGTAGTATTTTGCAAATTATGTTGTACATCAATAGCTCGCGTTGTTGCTTCCCTGTGTTTATTTTGATATGTTCCTAGAGAAAATTGTGATGAAAGATGTTAGTAGCAATGATGCGGATTGGATCCGTGATCTGAGGTTTATCCTCATTGCTGCACAGAAGAATTATGTCCTTGATGCACCGCTAGGTGACAGACCTATTGCAGGAGCAGATGCAGACGTTATGAACGTTTGGCTAGCTCAATATGATGACTACTTGATAGTTTAGTGCACCATGCTTAATGGCTTAGAATCGGGACTTCAAAGACGTTTTGAACATCATGGACCATATGAGATGTTCCAGGAGTTGAAGTTAATATTTCAAGCAAATACCCGATCGAGTTGAGAGATATGAAGTCTCCAACAAGTTCTATAGCTAAAAGATGGAGGAGAATCGCTCAACTAGTGAGCATGTGCTCAGATTGTCTGGGTACTACAATCGCTTGAATCAAGTGGGAGTTAATCTTCCAGATAAGATAGTGATTGACAGAATTCTCTAGTCACCATCACCAAGTTAGTAGAACTTCATGATGAACTATAATATGCAAGGGATAACGTAAACAACTCCCAAGCTCTTCGTGATGCTGAAATCAACGAAGGTAGAAATCAAGAAAAACATCAAGTGTTGATGGTTGATAAGATCACTAGTTTCAAGAAAAGGGCAAAGGGAAGAAGGGGAACTTCAAAAGAACGGCAAGCAAGTTGCTACTCATGTGAAGAAGCCCAAATCTGATCCTAAGCCTGAGACTAAGTGCTTCTACTGCAAAGGGACTAGTCACTGGAAGCGGAACTACTCCAAGTATTTGGCGGATAAGAAGGATGGCAAAGTGAACATAAGTATATTTGATATACATGTTATTCATGTATGCTTCACTAGTGTTTATAGCAACCCCTCAGCATTTGATACTAGTTCAGTTGCTAAGATTAGTAACTCGAAACGGGAGTTGCAGAATAAACAGAGACTAGTTAAGGGTGAAGTGACGATGTGTGTTGGAAGTGGTTCCAAGATTGATATGATCATCATCGCACACTCCCTATACTTTCGGGATTAGTGTTGAACCTAAATAAATGTTATTTGGTGTTTGCGTTGAGCATGAATATGATTTGATCATGTTTATTGCAATACGGTTATTCATTTAAGATAGAGAACAATTGTTGTTCTGTTTACATGAATAAAACCTTATATGGTTACACACCCAATGAAAATGGTTCGTTGGATCTCGATCATAGTGATACACATAATCATAATATTGAAACCAAAAGATGCAAAGTTAATAATGATAGTGCAACTTATTTGTGGCACTGCCGTTTAGGTCATATTGGTGTAAAGCGCATGAAGAAACTCCATGCTGATGGGCTTTTGTAATCACTTGATTATGAATCTGTGACGCCCCCGATTCAATCGTACACTAATCATGCACGCAAATGTGTACGACCAAGATCAGGAACTCACGGGAAGATATCACAACACAACTCTACAAATAAAATAAGTCATACAAGCATCATAATACAAGCCAGGGGCCTCGAGGGCTCGAATACAAGAGCTTGATCATAGACGAGTCAGCGGAAGCAACAATATCTGAGTACAGACATAAGTTAAACAAGTTGCCATAAGATGGCTAGCACAAACTGGGATACAGATCGAAAGAGGCGCAAGCCTCCTGCCTGGGATCCTCCTAACTACTCCTGGTCGTCGTCAACGGGCAGCACGTAGTAGTAGGCACCTCCGATGTAGTAGGGGTCGTCGTCGACAGTGGCGTCTGGCTCCTGGGCTCCAACATCTGGTTGCGACAACCAGGTAGAAGGGATAGAGGGAAAAGAAGGAGAAAGCAACCGTGAGTACTCATCCAAAGTACTCGCAAGCAAGGAGCTACACTACATATGTATGCATTGGTATCAACTGGAATAAGGCTATTATATGTGGACTGAACTGCAGAAAGCCGGGATAAGGGGGGGATAGCTAGTCCTTTCGAAGACTACGCTTCTGGCAGCCTCCGTCTTGCAGCATGTAGAAGAGAGTAGACTGAAGTCCTCCAAGTAGCATCGCATAGCATAATCCTAACCGATGATCCTCCCCTCGTCGCCCTGTGAGAGAGCGATCACCGGTTGTATCTGGCACTTGGAAGGGTGTGTTTTATTAAGTATCCGGTTCTCGTTGTCATAAGGTTAAGGTACAACTCCAAGTCGTCCTGTTACCGAAGATCACGGCTATTCGAATAGATTAACTTCCCTGCAGGGGTGCACCACATAACCCAACATGCTCGATCCCATTTGGCCGTACACACTTTCCTGGGTCATGCCCGGCCTCGGAAGATCAACACGTCGCAGCCCCACCTAGACCAACAGAGAGGTCAGCACGCCGGTCTAAACCTAAGCGCCCAGGGGTCTGGGCCCATCGCCCTTAGCACACCTGCACGTTGCGAACGCGGCCGGAAGCAGAACTAGCCCCCTTAATACAAGAGCAGGCTTACGGTCCAATCCGGCGCGCGCCACTCAGTCGCTGACGTCACGAAGGCTTCGGCTGATACCACGACGTCGAGTGCCCATAACTGTCCCCGCGTAGATGGTTAGTGCGTATAGGCCAGTAGCCAGACTCAGATCAAATACCAAGATCTCGTTAAACGTGTTAAGTATCTGCGAACGCCGACCAGGGCCAGGCCCACCTCTCTCCTAGGTGGTCTCAACCTGCCCTATCGCTCCGCCTCAAAGTAACAGTCGGGGGCCGTCGGGAACCCAGGCCCACCTCTACCGGGATGGAGCCACCTGCCCCTTCAGCCCCCATCTCCGAACAGTATCATAAGTAATGTAACTATGTAAAGTATATAGTATATGCCCGTGATCACCTCCCGAAGTGATCACGGCCCAGTAGTATAGCATGGCAGACGGACAAGAGTGTAGGGCCACTGATGGAACACTAGCATCCTATACTAAGCAGTAGGATAGCAGGTAATGGTAACAACAGTAGTAGCAAGGACAGGCTATGCATCAGGATAGGAATAACGGAAAGCAGTAACATGCTACACTACTCTAATGCAAGCAGTATAGAGAAGAGTAGGCGATATCTGGTGATCAAAGGGGGGGCTTGCCTGGTTGCTCTGGCAAGAGAGAGGGGTCGTCAACTCCGTAGTCGAACTGGGCAGCAGCAGCGTCGGTCTCGGTGTCTAGCGAGAGAAGAGGGGGAAGAAACAATAAATATTTAAGCAAGCAGGTGCATAGCGATGCATGACATGACAAGTATCGGTGCTAGAGGTGCCCTAACGCGGTATGAGGTGATACCGGTGAAGGGGGAAACATTCGGAAAAGTATTCCCGGTGTTTCGCGTTTTCGGACAGATGAATCGGAGGGGGAAAGTTTTCTATGCTAGGGATGCGTGGCGGACGAACGAGCTGCGTATCCGGATTCGTCTCGTCGTTCTGAGCAACTTTCATGTAGAAAGTATTTTCATCTGAGCTACGGCTTATTTTATATTAATTTTAAAAGACTTAATTTCATTTTTAGGATTTATTTAATTATTTAAATTCAACATTATCCGGAACAGTGCTTGCTGACGTCAGCATGACGTCAGCAGTCAACAGGGAGTTGACTGGGTCAATCTGACGTGTGGGTCCTGCATGTCATACTCTGTTTACTCTAATTAGGATTTAACTAATCTAATCACAGTTTAATTAACTCACAATAGTTAATTAGGTTAACTAAACAAGATTGATTAAGTTAATTAATTCACTAATTAATTATTAATTTAGTTATTAATTTTATTAATTCATTTTTATTTTATTTCCTTTTTATATCTTTTTTTGGGGGCTGGGCCCGTTCGGTTAGTGGCCTAGGGCCATAGCGGGCGTGCGGTTGCCAGCGATGCGGTTACGGGCGCCCCGTGCGGGGGGGCGAGGCAACCAGGGCACGGCAGGGTGTCGCCGGCGAGCGGCGCGGCAGCGCGGTAGCAGGGGGGTCCGCGGGCGAGCGGCGCAGGAGAAGGCAGGGCGGCGAGCGTCGTCGGCGCGCGCGCTGGGGTGGTGAGCCGTGGGCGGGGCCAGAGAGCGGTCGCGGGTGACGCGAGCTCGGCGAGCGCTGGTTCGGCGGCGAGCGAGTGACGCGGGGCGCGGTCAGGTTGTAGGGGGCGAGGTCAGGGGCGGTTCACGCAGCGGCGAGCGAGTGAGGCGGGGCTCACGGCGATGGGCGCGGCGGACGCGATGGTGAGCGTGCGCACGGTGGCGCATCGAGGGAGGTGCATATGGCGCGGGGACAGGGGAGGACGAGGCCTCACCGCGGGAGCGTAGGGTCAAGGCAGTGGGGCACGGGGAGGAGACGGTGACGACGGCGACGTGGTGACGAGGTGCAGCGACACGGCAGCTCCGGCGAGGTGTTGAGGAGGACGACGAGGTGGGCTTCGGGGAGGAGGGCGAGACGTGCGGCGAGGTGCGGCACTGGGGTGGGCGCCGGAGTCATGGGTGGCGCGAGGCGTCAGCCCGATCCCGATCCAGAACTGGATCGGGGGGGAGGGGAGAGAGCGAGTGGGGGTGTGGGTGGTTAGGGTTTGCGTCGTGGGGGATGAGTGGATAATGAGTGGGGGAGGCCGGCCGGCTGGACCTGGTGGGCCGAGGCCCAAGGAGGGGGGCTTGCGGCCTGCCGGGCCGAAGCCCAGGGTTTTTTTTGTTTGTTTGTTTAGTTTTTCTTTTTTTCCTTTCTCTTATTTATTTACTTTTCTGTTTTAAATCATTTTAAATTATTTAGGCCTTTTATAAAAATGTGTTTACTTCACCATAATTACCGATGCAATAATAGACATAGCCCGAACATTTTATTTTAATATTTGAAAACTTTTGTCGTTTGACTTATTTAGGATTTAAATTTGAAACGGTTTTGAATTAACCCGAGATTAATTACAGTGACAGAGGTGACGTGTCACCATTAACGTGAGATCACTGTAGCGTGATTATCCGGGCGTTACAGAATCACTTGATGTTTGCGAACCATGCCTCATGGGCAAGATGACTAAGACTCCGTTCTCCGGAAAAGTGGAGCGAGCAACTGACTTATTGGAAATAATACATACTGATGTATGCGATCCGATGAGTGTTAAGGCTCGCGGCGGGTATCGTTATTTTCTAACCTTCACAGATGATTTGAGCAGATATGGGTATATCTACTTAATGAAACATAAGTCTGAAACATTTGAAAAGTTCAAAGAATTTCAGAGTGAAGTGGAAAATCATCGT
>NC_053024.1:456461780-456558680 GCF_003073215.2 Triticum urartu
GGGTCGATCGGGGATCTGTGTAGCATTTGGGGTAGTCTTCTTTTATTTTGGCTCCGTAGTCGGGCCCTGATTGTATCTGGATGATGTAATGCTTTATTCATGTATTTGTGTGAAGTGGCGATTGTAAGCCAACTATGTGTCTCTTTCCCTTATGTATTACATGGGTTGTGTGAAGATTACCTCACTTGCGACATTGCTTTCAATGCGGTTATGCCTCTAAGTCGTGCTTCGACACGTGGGAGATATAGCCGCATCGAGGGTGTTACAAGTTGGTAGCAGAGGCTTCCCCGACCTTAGGAGCCCCATTGCTTGATCGAATTAGCGGACGAGTTGAGTCTAGAAAAATGTTTTGAGTCATTTAGCAATTACATATCGGAGAGTTTAGGAATTCTTTTACTCCCCAGTCCCTTCATCGCTCTGGTAAGGCATCCTGACTTAGAGTTTTGACTCTTCTCTTCTCAAATTTTCACAATTTTTTTTAGGATCACGCGGGTATCTTGGAATCGTTCCGATCGATTTATGACGAGAACATTGTTCTTGGTGCCTCCTGTCATTTAGGGGTTGTGGCAGTGTCCCGGGGAGTTGAGCTCTGAGGTGTTGTCGTCACAATTTTATCGTTGTAGTTCTGGAATACCTGAGTTTAGTTTCGCCGACATCGAAAATCTCTTTTATGCAGTTGTTGGTGAGATAACCTCGACGCCACCCAGTACTGGGGCGGGAGTTCGGGAGTATTGCCATAACTCGTATAACGGATGCTTTTCGAAGGTTGAGGTAGATGATTTCCGAAGGTTTCTTGGTTATGTGTTGAAGGATGGATACAGTTGGATGTAGGATTTGCTAGATTTGGGTGAGATATTATGCTTCCCCTGTATCCCCAACACCTGATTGCATAACCGGAAAATTTTGGGAGTTTATAAGTGGGAATTCAAGTAGCTCTTAGGATATATTTCCAATAGATGTATGATATGAAATTGGGGTTCGACGTCTAGTGGTCCGCCTATTCACGGTTGGTTTTATAGTGGTCTTGTTGTGTCTTAAAGAGTCCTTGGCTATGCCGACTCGGGGACGCTTCGTATGTCATGTGCACTGCCTTGTACATGATGGTGCTGTACGATCGAGCCCGTGTAGGCCCCACCACGAAAACTTCAGATGAAATCTCTATCATATGTTTGTTCCGGCTTATTCTGCAAGCCAATCCTTTGTTTTGTTTTGAGTTGTGGTATTCGAGTTGCTTCGAAGTCAAATGTTGATTCCATACCTTCCCCAGATGGTGTTCTCATACTCTGATGTGAATACTAATCCTTCTTGATAATTGAGATTGTCATGTCAATCCTTTTCAACCCGGCGAGTTTTCTCTTCAAGTGGATCCGATCATTTCAATATCAGCAAGATCTATTATCAGTTCTTCTCAACGGTGTTTGTTTCATCCGTCTCCAAGTTGCCTTTGTTTTTCCCGCCGTCCACCCTTCTTCTTCGAGGACTCAGATTTCTTATTCAAGTATCATTTTATTGATGGGAAGCTTCACCATTCCTTTTCCGTCAATATTCTTATCCGGTGATTCTCAGGAAGATTGTAACGAAGATTCAAGTTCAATATTCTTCATCCTTTTCCTTCAGCGGTGGATTCAATGCAAGCTTTCGGTGTTGATCATATCTTTTTCTTTGTTTCACATGTTTTTCCATGTTCGAAGTCCTTACCGAAGACTCTTTTAACTGTTCACGTCTCTCTATTCAATTGTTCCGGAGTGTTCAAGAAGTCTTGAAGATTCGTGTTTCCACTCTGTTTTCATAATCCTTTCAAGCTCTTTCGAGGTTGTTATCTCATTCTAGCCATTTAATCTTACTGGTGCATTCTCTCTTTTAAATCGTTCTACGGTGTTTCTTTTGAGTGGGCACTAACCCACAGGTCTTTTCCCAGGATCTTACCTGACTCTTCTTATTTTCCCAGAGGTATTCTCAAATTCCTTTCGAAGTTTGACGTAAGAATGATTTATCATCAGACAAATGTCTTCTTCAAGATCTGTCAAATTCTTTTCATCGTTGGCTCAACCTCTTCGCTTTTGATTCTTCCGGAGTATCTCAACAATACATGGTGGTGTTCTCATCGTCATTCTCGAATTTTGAAGACCGAAGAAGAGTTTTACCTCCATATCTTATCCGTTCTCTCAGAGAATCGTGGTTCTAATTCGAGGTCATCCTCTCATAATTGTTTGATTGTGAGAATTCTTTTTATCCATCTGGAGCAATTCAGGAGCCTTTGCAGTTTGTTCATCCGGAGCCCATCATCTAAGATTTATTCATTCTCAGCTTTCAGCTATCATTCTCCAAATTCTACCGATGCTTCGTTCAAGTGATCTTTAATCGGCTCGTGATCCCTTCGTCCTCTTATATCTAAATTCTCTCAAGCATTTTCGTTTATTTGCTAATCCTTCCCGGTGTGTCTTCATGTTTTATACGCTCTTTTCAATGCTTACGGTGGTTCGTTCAAGATTCTTCTTACCTTGTTATCATATCAATTCATTCGTGGTTTCAATTCTACCGGTGGTTCGTTGAAAACCTTCTCATGTTTGCGCTATATCTATCTTAATCCTTTCTACGAGAATAAGTCATATGCGATCCGTTGCTTGTCATCAATTTAAATTGGTGAAGGATAAGCATAATATAATTCTTATTCTTGTTTCATCCTAATGATTAATTCTTTATTTCGGAGGCCCTTCAAATTCTCGGTTTAACTTGATTCATTTTTCTTTCCCGGAGTCCCAAGCTCTCGCAATTATATCACCACGGAGATTCATCTAAATCATTACAAGGCTTCACCTTATGTTCTCAACTTCTCTTTCTTTTGATCATTCTTTTATTACCGGAGTTCTTCATGGAGGTTCTACATGTTGGTTCATCAAGGATTTAATTCCTTCTCGAAGTGTTCATCGCGATTCTTTTCAGAGGAGCTTATGCATTCTTCATCCTGCAATCCGGAGTGCAAATCTTTCACGCATATCTTTTGAGGTGGTGTTATGTCATTCTTGATAATTTCCCTTCGTGCTTCGTGATTCACAACTTATCAAGAATGAGTTATTTTAAATCCATCAATCTCGTCATTGGAATTATCTTGGGTTTTATTTCACCTAAAGCTTTTCCCTAAGGATTGTTGATATTAATGGTGCTTATAAATGACCCAAGTTCTTCTTTTATCCTCCCGGTGAAATAGCGTTCTCGTCTCCTTGTTCATTCCAATTCATTTTCCGTGAGTGGCAGGTTGTCACCTCATAATTTGAGATGTATTCCATAAGACCATATCAAGCTTATTCTTTTCGTTGTTGGTTTTCCAACAACTCCGTTCTAGCTTTTGTTGTAAGCGTGCTCCCTCGAGATCTTGTTTCCCTTCGTTCATCCCATTCCATTCTATTCTTTTGTTCCGGAGACATTGTGATCATGCTCTTTTCGACCCATCATCTTGTTTGTCAAGATCATGTTCTATTCCTTCCATTTACAGTCGGAGTGCTGTCCAAATTATATCATTCTTAATCCTTCTCTATCTTGTTTTAACCGGAGTGGTTTCAATATATATCTTGCCCTTCAACCTCACGGTTTTCGCAATGTTCATTCTTCCTCTTTTCTAACGGAGTGTTTTCGACTTTGTTCACCTTCGTTGTTTTCTTTCTCGAATTTGTTCAACCTCGCAAGGTTCTTTGGTTTCACTCATTCGTCAAAGAAGCAACTTAGTTTTACCTCTTCTCTTTCTCTTCCGTTTTCCCTCCGGTGTCATTCTAGATCTCGGGACGATATCCTCTCATAGTGGTGGAGTGTTGTGACGCCCCGTGACCATTGTGCCAGTTGTCTCCCAGTTATTCATTGACGTTGTCATGTCATTTGCTTGTGTGTTGCATCTTATCATGTCATCATGTGCATTGCATCATCATGTTTTCAAAACTTACATCCGTCCCGGTCTCCTCGTTCCGTCCGTTGTCCGTTCTGAGCCCAGACACACTTGCACGCGCCCGCGGCATGTCCGAAATATTATTTTATAAGTGACCGGAAAATGTTCTCGGAATGGGATGAAAGTTGGCATGTGGTCTTATTATAGTGTAGATAGACTGCCTGTCAAGTTCCATCGCATTCGGAGTTCGTTTGATAGCCCAACCGTTAAACTATAGCGGCATTATAGCCGGTCTAACGTCGGACGTTTTCGGTCTCCGAAAACTGTTGCCGGGCTTTCCCTCTCTTTCCTCTCTAGACCCTCTACACAGCCCACTACCTACCATCAGGTCCAACCTAACCTCTCTCGCCAGCCCGCAGCCCCCATCGCACGCGTCCGAAAGTTGTCCCGAATCCGACCCGGACTGTCGCCACCGTTGTGCCCGGATCATCCCCAAACATCTGCAAAACATCACCGTTTTCTCATTTGGATTTCCTAACCCATTTATTCTTGACTGTCGGATCAATCAGATGATCCAAACTCCCCTCTTTCCCTATATATATATATAGACTCCCTAGTCTAATTTAGGACCTAACCCTAAATTTTAGGCCTCTTGTCCCATCGCCGCCGCCGCCACTACACCAAATCCCCATCGGGATCTTACCCGGTCCAATCCAACCAGCAGCCGCCACTGTCGTGGTTCTAACTCTGACAGTGATGTAGGGGGATAAGTATGGAGAGGCGAGGTCTTAGCTATGGAGAGGTTGTAAGGACGCAAGGTTTACGAGTTCAGGCCCTTCTCGGAAGAAGTAAAAGCCCTACGTCTCGGAGCCCAGAGGCGGTCGACTGGATTATGTGTGTATGAGTTACAGAGGTGCGAACCCTTGTCTCGGAGGAGGGGGGTGGCTTATATAGAGTGCGCCAGGACCCCGGCCAGCCCATGTTACGAAGGGTTCAATGTACATTAAGCAGGGCGTTTCTGGTAACGCTAGTAATAAAGTGCTATGATGACCATAAAAGCTACTTAATGACCGACCGTTAGCGTGCGGGGCGCCTTTAGGTCTCTTGGCTGTCGAGTGGTTGGATCTTGGTCGAGTAATTGCTTCTTGGTCGAATGTCTTCGAGTCTGTCGAGTGGAACACCTCCAAGTCGATTGAAAGGTGATTTATTCTAGAGGTGTCCTTGGGTAGGGCAGTTAGGACAGGTTCGTGACCCTACCCTAGGTACATAGCTTCATCATTAGCCCCCGAATGGATCGAGGTTTGAGTGGGGAAGGAGTTGAGGACTTCTCCGACTCGTTTTCTATGCCGTGAGCATATCTTGTTTTGGATCAACGGACCTGAGTGATGACAGCAACTCCCTTTTCAGTCGCCTTGATCCATTCTTAATTCTTCGCCGAGCGAGCTTCTTTACTTGTAAGGCTCCGAGTGACGGTGCGGAGGAGATCTTTGGTCTGACAAGTTATTTGTTGCCCACGGATTTAGTGGGATCTGAATTTTGGGAAGCGCGCGGGACGGGGGAGGCCGCAGTAATCGGACGAGATAGAGCGGAGCCGCCTCGATCCCCGCGCCACCTTTTTCGCCACGTATCGCTCGTGCGGTCGTTACGGATTTTGACAGAGCCATCTGGGCCCACCTGCCAGCCACTCGGAAGCGGCCTCATATAAGGCGTTGGACCGGAGTCTCCCGAACAGTGCGCCCCATTATCTCTTCTCCTCCTCACGCCTCTTCTCTCCGCTCGCTCTCGCTCCAACGCCACCGCGCCACACGTGTCTCGTCGGCGACAATGGTGAAGGAGAAGACAACGGCTCTGGAGCGGGCAAAGAAGGCGACGGCGAGGTCAAAGGGGAAGGCGACGAGCCGGGGCGGATCTTCTTCGCGGACTGGCCTGCCGAAGGGTTGGATCCAGGGCGACTGGATCCACTCGAGGATCTCCCAAGAAGACCTCGACGACCTAGCCGAGGGAGGGCTGATCCCCTACGACTCGGCGCGGCTTCCAGGGAAGGAATCCGAGCCGCAACCCCGGGAGGGTGAGCACGTTCTTCTTGCCACCCACGTCGCCCATGGGTTTTCCTTGCCTCCTCATCCTTTCTTCCGAGGGTTTCTGAACTTCTTTGGGGCTCAACTCCACCATTTTACCCCCAACTCAATCGTTTATCTTGCCGCGTTCATTTCCTTGTGTGAGAACTTCTTGGGTTGTCGACTTCACTGGGGTCTTTTCAAGCATATTTTCACTTGTCGCTCCCAGACAGTGAAAAAGGCTAATCCGAGTGACAAGAGGACCCAAGTGATCCAGATGTGTGGGGGTCTTGGCATCCAGACGAGGGGAAAAAGCTCCTTTCCAGCCATGATTCTTCCCGATTCAGTTCGCGGATGGCAGTCGACCTGGTTCTACTGCAAAGACCAGTCGACGCCAGGGAAATCGACTGGCCTCCCTCCCTTTACCATGGACCGAGTGGAAAAACCCTCCCCTTTGAAGGTGCTCCCGGAGGAGAAGGCGCACGTGAAGGTGTTGGTCAACCGAGTGGTCCAGCTCATTCGCGACGGGGTAACTGGTATGGATCTCTTGGAGGTCTTCCTTCAGCGGCGCATCCAGCCTCTCCAAGCCCGAGACCACCCGATGTGGATGTATTCGGGTCTAGAAGACTCCACTCGGATCTACCCGGAGGAGGTCGATGACGACACGCTGGAGAAGTGCCTGTCGAGCATTACCGGGAACAAGGACAATCCCAGAGGAGCCAGGAGAGTTCCCCCATTCGACCAGTCGCATGCACCAGAGCAGGTCTGATTCTGAGTTTTTGCTTGTAATCTGAATTCACTCGCGCGGCTGTCTGTATTGCGTCGACTGACTTTGTTCTCCCTGCTTTCTTTCAGGCCATTACTGAAATGTATTCGATGCCCAACGGGGAGCAAGAGCAAGCTCTGGAAGGCGAGGCGAGTGGTGGCGAAAGTGGCGAGTGGACTTCTGATGGTGAAGGGGATAGTGGAAGTGACGACTCAAGTGATGGGGAAGAAGTCGAGTCGCCTCCTCGCATAGAGAGACGATCCAAGCTTGACCAAGAACGGCCGAGTGCCCGCGACAAGGCAACTGCTCAGGCTGGCCAGTCTTTGAAGCGTCCTCGGGTCTCTTCACCAACCCCGACTGAGAAGGCACCAAAACACCCCAAAGTTGCAGAGCCGAAGACTCGGAAGGCGCTGCCGAAGATCAAGATCGATATCCCTGTCGCCTCCGCGTGAGTGTCTCTCCTTGTATTCGCTCGACGCTCCGCGCTGTTTGTTTTTCTTGTTTTAACTGGACGAACTTTGGAATTGTTAGCACTGCCACTTCCGGGACCTCAGCTTACAGGGATGATGATGAGGTGATGGAGGATGCGGTCACTTCTAATCCAGGTATGATTTCCGCCATACTATCTTTCTTTGGTCGATTCAACTACATCGTGCATCATTGGGTGACGTGATTTTGGCAATTTGAACTTTGCACAGCTCCCAACATTATTGACCTCCCTGATGATGATGAAGAGCCCGAGAGGTCTTTGACGAGGAAGAGTAGGCGAGCTCCTGCAAGTGAGGCGCTACAGTCGATGCCGAGGGTGGAACCAGTCGTTCAGGACACTGGTGACGTCAATCGGGGTTCTGTTACCTTCGTGGAGCCCCTGTCGAGTGCCTTGCCTTCTTCTTCGACTGCTCAGGCCCCTGTCGACCCGCCTTCAGTTTTTGCGACCCATCATGTCCCAGAGGACGAGGTGAATGCTGCTAGGGAAGCCATACGCCAGGCGGGCATTATGATGGAGAAGATGAAGATGGTGCGGGACGCCAGCCAAGCCGCCTATGATGCCAGCTCGGCTCTCCAGAGCAACGTTCAGGTTAGTCGGCTATCTGAAGATTCTTTCCGAAAATCTTTGCGTCTGTACACCCACTGGGTGCGTCGATTGAAGTTTTGGACTAGTGGAGACTACAGTGGACTGCTGGCAGTCGACTGTAGTCTTCATATTTTGCCGAATGTATAAACCAAACTGGTAGTTTGTCTCTTCCACTCGACTTCGGCGGGCCGGCCGAGTGGGATCAGAACCGGTGGGGGCACGCTAAGCGCACCCACTGGGTGTAGTCCCCGAGACTATGGTGGACTGCTGGCAGTCGACTATAGTCTGAGTTCTACTTTCTTTCTCTCTTTTTTTTGAACTCGACTTCCGCGGGCCGGTCGAGTGGGATCAGAACCGGTGGGGGCACGCTAAGTGCACCCACTGGGTGTAGTCCCCGAGACTATGGTGGACTGCTGGCAGTCGACCGTAGTCTTAGTATTTATTGCCTTTGTTGTTTTTTTTGCTGTAACGATAACTTCTCCCCTTTGATTTCAGAAATCTTGCGATCTTGGAGCTCGCTTTGCTGACTTGGAGAAGCAGCAGATTCAACTGAACCTTGATTTGGAGCTGGCCAGGACAGAGCTGCAAAAGGTCAGAGACGGCGCCGCAGGTAAGACGATTTTGTCGACTGGTTAGTTTTTAGGCTTGAGTACCCTTCTGCTATTTCCGAATCAACCATCATTTCTTTGCAGAAAAACTGAGAGAAGCTCTGGCGAAGAAGGATCAGGACTTGGCTGCTGCCCATAAGGAGGCTGACGACAAGACCGCTCTGGCCGAACAGAAGCTGGCTTCGGTCGGCCAGTTAGAAGAAGAGAATACCAGGCTGAAGACCTCTCTGAATGAAGCCAACAGGGAGTGTACACGTTGGAAGAAGGATAACCTCAACCTGAACGAAAAGATGGAAGGCATCGCTCGCAGGAGGGACGATCTGGAGAGCTACTTGCGGAGCCTCGCCAAGAAGTTGTATATCAAGCTTGAAGGTGCACATTCAGTTCTGACTGGTGTGTTTTTTTTGTGTCGACTCAGTGTATGAAAATTGACTTATCCTTGGATCGTGAATGCAGAGTTTTGCCAGAACTTTGAAGAGGAGACTGGGCGGATCGAACCAGGTTTGGATCCAATCAACTCTCCCGTGAAAGATGAAACTGCCATGAATCTGCTCCGACTGGAATCTCGCATCGACGGTGCCGTGGACTACTTGGCTCGACTGAAGGTCGCCATGTCATGGATCGACCCGGCACTTTGGCCAGAGGCTACGCTCCAAAACGATCTCGAGTCTCTGATGACTCGACTTAACGGAATCCCTGACCAAGTGCAGGAGTGGAAGAAGTCTTCTGCTCGGTGTGGCGCTGATGTGGCTCTGTCCTTGGTTCGTGTCCACTGCAAGGAGGTGCGACAAGACAAGCTGGCAGCAATCAAGGTCGCCAACACCCAGAAGCATGACTTCCGAACCTTTATGGAGACTTTCATCGCTGCAGCCACTCGGATAGCTGACGGCGTCGACCTGGATGAGTTCGTCGAGCCTGCCAGCCCTCCTCCCGCGGAGTGAACAAACTCTTATGTCCCACCTTAAATTTGCCTTGGAATGCCGAGTGGTTTTTGTAACCGTTAAACTTTTTCAGGCTGCATGCCCGAGTACTTCGATCTGTGGTCTGGAACCTTTAGAATTTATCTGAACTTGGTTTACCATTGAATATCTTTATGAATCTCCTGCTGAGTGAACCCATTCTTCATTCGAGACAACTTTTGCACTCGCAGCGCAGTTCCGAAGGAGAGGGAAGCAGTCGACCCATGTCTTGTATTTGTGGCGAAGCTCTCCAGGAGAAGGTGGCAGTCGACCCACCCCTCGTCGTCCTTGAGGATTGAGAGGTGTTTCGTACTTAGGCGAGTGTCGGACTGCAGCTAAGTCTCCTAGTGAGAGAACCTAGGCGAGTACTGGACTGCAGCTAAGCCCCCGAGTGGGAGGATTGCTCTCCACTCGGTAGGATTTTTTTCGAACTTAGGCGAGTGCCTGACTGCAGCTAAGCCCCCGAGTGGGAGGTCTGCTCTCCACTCGGTAGGATTTTTTCAAACTTAGGCGAGTACTGGACTGCAGCTAAGCCCCCGAGTGGAAGGTCTGCTCTCCACTCGGTAGGATTTTTTCAAACTTAGGCGAGTACTGGACTGCAGCTAAGCCCCCCGAGTGGGAGGTCTGCTCACCACTCGGTAGGATTTTTAAACACTTAGGCGAGCACTGGGCTGCAGCTAAGCCTCCGAGTGGGAGTCTGGCTCACCAATCGGTAGGATTTTTAAACACTTAGGCGAGCACTGGGCTGCAGCTAAGCCTCCGAGTGGGAGGTTTGCTCTCCACTCAGTAGGATTTTTAAACACTTAGGCGAGCACTGGGCTGCAGCTAAGCCTCCGAGTGGGAGGTTTGCTCTCCACTCGGTAGGATTTTTAAACACTTAGGCGAGCACTGGGCTGCAGCTAAGCCTCCGAGTGGGAGTCTGGCTCACCACTCGGTAGGATTTTTAAACACTTAGGCGAGCACTGGGCTGCAGCTAAGCCTCCGAGTGGGAGTCTGGCTCACCACTCGGTAGGATTTTTAAACACTTAGGCGAGCACTAGGCTGCAGCTAAGCCTCCGAGTGGGAGTCTGGCTCGCCACTCGGTAGGATTTTTAAACACTTAGGCGAGCACTGAGCTGCAGCTAAGCCTCCGAGTGGGAGTCTGGCTCGCCACTCGGTAGGATTTTTTTACAAACTTAGGCGAAACGAATTCGCAGCTAAGCCACCCACTGGGGGTTTTCACACGCAAACAAAAGCAACAACAATTATAGGAAAATTTGTAACACTCTTGTCTTTGATAAATAGACCACAGAAGTTTTTCTTATTACATCTCATCCGAGTGAGAATTCAAGTGTGAAAGGGGCGGAGCAGTTCTGCACTCCAAGCTCGTGGCTCATCGATCTGGCGATCGACATTGTAAAGGTGATACGCTCCATTGTGGAGGACACTGGTGACGATGAAGGGGCCTTCCCAAGTAGGAGCGAGCTTGTGTGGTTTCTGTTGATCCACTCGGAGGACCAAATCTCCTTCTTGGAAGGCTCGACTCTTCACATTTCTGGCATGGAATCGACGCAAGTCTTGCTGATAAATGGTCGATCGGATCATAGCCATTTCTCTTTCTTCTTCCAGGAGGTCGACTGCGTCTTGCCGGGCTTGTTCTGCTTCATCTTCGGTATAAAGCTCGACTCGGGGTGCATTGTGAAGTAGATCACTCGGCAGGACTACTTCCGCTCCGTAAACCAGAAAGAACGGAGTTCTTCCAGTCGACCGATTCGGGGTAGTCCTCAATCCCCACAGAACCGACGGAAGCTCGTCGACCCAAGCGCCTGCTGTGTGCTTGAGATCACGCATCAGCCGAGGCTTTAGTCCTTTGAGAATCAGACCATTTGCCCTTTCCGCTTGTCCATTCGACTGGGGGTGGGCGACCGATGCGTAGTCGACTCGTGTGCCTTGAGAGGCGCAAAAAGCTCTGAACTTGTCTGAATCAAAGTTTGACCCATTATCGGTGATGATGCTATGCGGGACTCCATATCTGAATGTTAACTCTCTGACGAAACTGATAGCAGTGCAAGCATCAAGATTCTTGATAGGCTTAGCTTCAATCCATTTGGTAAACTTGTCGACTGCCACAAGCACATGTGTGAAGCCGCTCCTGCCTGTTCTCAATGGGCCAATCATGTCCAGTCCCCAAACAGCGAAGGGCCAGACGAGTGGAATGGTCTTCAGGGCTGATGCAGGCTTGTGCGACATGTTGGAGTAGAACTGGCACCCTTCAAACTTGTCGACTATCTCTTTTGCCATTTCATTCGCTCTTGGCCAGTAAAATCCCGCTTGGTATGCTTTAGCCACAATGGTCCGAGAGGATGCATGATGACCACAGGTCCCTGAGTGGATATCATCAAGGATTATCTGACCTTCTTCTGGTGTTATACACTTCTAACCGACTCCAGTCGTGCTTTCTCTATACAACTGTCCCTTTATGACTGTAAAGTCCTTAGATCGACGGACGATCTGTCGAGCCTCTTCTTCGTCCTCCGGGAGTTCCTTTCTCAGGATATACGCGATGTACGGTATCGTCCAGTCAGGGGTGATTGCCAAAACTTCCATGATTAGGTCGACCACTGCCGGAATTTCAACTTCAGCCGGATCTGTGGCACTCTTTGGCTGCGGGGCTTCATCTGTAAAAGGATCTTCTTGGACTGATGGCGAGTGGATGTGTTCCAAAAACACATTGCTGGGGATGGCTTCTCTCTTGGAGCCTATCTTTGCCAAATCATCAGCCGCTTGATTTTTCAGTCGGGGATGTGATGAAGCTCTAACCCCTCGAATTTCTTCTCTAACTTTCTCACTGCATTGCAATAACCAGTCATAGCTGGACTTCTGACGTCCCATTGTTTCATCACCTGATTAACCACCAAATCTGAGTCGCCATAGACCATGAGGCGACGGACGCCGAGTGAAATGTCCATGCGCAACCCATACAAAAGTGCTTCATATTCTGCTTCGTTATTGGAGGAATCGAAGTGAATCTGGAGAACATATCTGAGCTTATCTCCTCGGGGGGAAACCAATACTACCCCAGCACCAGAACCATTCAGCATCTTAGATCCATCGAAGAACATGGTCCAGTGCTCCAAGTGAACTTGAGTCGGAAGTTGCTGTTCGATCCACTCGGCGACGAAATCTGCAATTGCTTGGGACTTGATAGCTTTCTTTGCCTCAAACTTGATATCTAGGGGAAGAAGTTCAATCGCCCATTTGGCCACTCGACCAGTTGCATTTCTGTTGTGCAAAATCTCTGATAGTGGAGCGTCGCTGACGACTGTAATGGAATGATCAGAGAAGTAATGTGCAACCTTCTTCGTGGTCATATAAATCCCATATACAAGCTTCTGGTAATGAGGATATCTTTGCTTTGAAGGAGTCAAAACTTCAGAAACATAATATACTAGGCGCTGAACTTTGAAGGCCTTTCTTTCTTCTTCCCGCTCGACCGTAAGTACTGTACTAACAACTTGTCCTGTGGCTGCAATGTAAATCAGCAAAGGCTCCTTGCTGATTGGGGCAGCAAGCACCGGCTGGGTGGAGAGCAGAGCTTTGAGCTCTGTAAACGCTGCATCAGCTTCTGGAGTCCACTCGAACTTGTCGGACTTCTTCATCAGTCGGTAAAGAGGCAATGCCTTTTCACCGAGGCGAGAGATGAATCGACTTAAAGCGGCCAAGCATCCTGTAAGCTTCTGGACGTCATGCACACGCACAGGACGTTTCATCCGGAGTATAGTACCAATTTTTTCAGGATTGGCATCGATTCCCCGTTCAGAAACGAGAAAACCGAGTAACTTCCCACCTGGAACTCCGAACGTGCACTTTGACGGATTGAGCTTGATATCATACCTCCAGAGGTTGGCAAAGGTTTCAGCAAGGTCAGTCAGCAGGTCGGAACCCTTCCGTGACTTGACCACAATATCATCCATGTATGCCTCCACATTCCGACTGATTTGAGTGAGCAAACACTTCTGAATCATCCTCATGAACGTGGCTTCGGCATTCTTGAGGCCGAACGGCATGGTAACATAACAGAAGCACCCGAATGGAGTGATGAAAGCTATTTTGATCTCGTCGGGCCCGTACAGACGGATCTGATGGTACCCGGAATAGGCGTCTAGGAAAGACAAACGCTCACATCCCGCAGTCGAGTCGACTATCTGGTCAATGCGGGGGAGAGGAAAATGATCTTTCGGGCAGGCCCAATTGATATGCTTGAAATCAATGCACATGCGAAAGTGACTTGTCCTTCTTGGGGACCATGACAACATTGGCGAGCCACTCGGAGTGGTAAATTTCTCGGATGAACTCCGCTGCTAAGAGCCGAGCCACCTCCTCGCCAATGGCCTTCCTCTTCTGGACGGCGGACCGTCGAAGATGTTCTTTCACAGGTTTAAATTTTGGGTCGACTCGTAGACGGTGCTCAGCCAGCCCCTTGGGAACTCCAGGCATGTCAGCAGGCTTCCATGCGAAGATGTCCCAGTTCTCACGGAGGAACTGGATGAGCGCTTCTTCCTATTTGGAGTCGACCGTCATTGAGATGTGAGTCGGAGCAGCGTTTGGATCGGTTGGGTGAATGTGAACTGCCTTCGTTTCACCGGACGACTGAAAAGCTGATTCTGAAGTAGGCTTCTTAGCCCATAGCAACTCACTCGGATCTGCAGTCTTCTGATACTCTTGCAGCTCGACCACCGCCATCTGAGCATCAGCAATCTTTGAGCCTTTCTAAAAACACTCTTCTGCTTTCTTCCGATTGCCTATAATAGTGATCACACCTTTGGGACCAGGCATCTTCAATTTGAGATACACATAACATGGTCGAGCCATGAAGCGTGCATAAGCTGGCCTGCCCAAAATAGCGTGATAAGCACTTTGGAAATCCACAACTTCGAATGTCAACTTTTCCTTGCAGTAATTCTTGGAATCACCGAAAACCACATCAAGAGCAATTTGGCCGAGTGACTCGGCTTTCTTCCCAGGAATGACTCCATGGAAACTCATGTTACTAGTGCTGAGCCTGGACATCGGGATGCCCATCCCTTTCAATGTTTCTGCATACAGTATGTTCAAACCGCTGCCTCCATCCATCAGGACTTTGGTCAGTCGAGTGCCTTCGACAACTGGGTCGACCACCAGAGCTTGCCTCCCAGGGGTGGCAATGTGCGTAGGGTGATCAGACTGGTCGAATGTGATGGCAGTCTGGGACCACTTCAAATAATTGGGTGTTGCCGGAGCAACCATATTTACCTCACGGTTAATAACCTTCAGTCGACTTTTGCTCTCAACATCAGCAAAAATCATCAGGGTAGAATTGACCTGGGGGTACCCATCATCACTATCTTCCTTGTCCTCAACTTTGTCCGACTTCTTTTCCTTATCTTTGGACTGCTTGCCCTGAAACTGCTGGATCAGAAGCCGACACTGTCGAGTGGTATGCTTTGGGTAAATGAGTCTACCCTCTTCATCTTTCTTGGTGTGGATGTGACACGGTAGATCCAAAACATCATTTCCATCTTGGTCTTTAACTTTCTTGGGGTTCCAAGGTCCTTTGGGTTTTCCCTTAAATTTTCCCTGGGTCACGGCCAGGGCCTCCCCAGGAGCGGCTGGCTCAGCTTTCTGCTTCTGTTTCCGACTGGAATTTCCTCCAGTTTCCTGGGCGACTGCTTTATGCTTGCCACTCCGGAGTCGATCCTCATCTTCACCATTAGCGTATTTGGTGGCAATCTCCATCATCCGATTCAGAGACATCTCTCCGGTTCGACCGAACTTCAGATTCAATTCTCTGTACTTAACGCCTTCTTTAAAGGCACAAACTGCTTGATGATCTGGTGCATTTTCAACTGTGTGATGCAATGTGATCCACCTCTGGATGTAATCCCTCAGAGTTTCATTCGGTTTCTGCACGCAAGACCGCAATTCCGTAAGGCCTGCAGGTCGCTTGCATGTTCCTTCAAATGTGGTGACAAACACTCGGGAGAGATCCTCCCAAGTGTAAATGCTGCTGGGTGCTAACTGGTTCAGCCACGCTCTGGCTGAGCCTTCTAACATGAGAGGCAGGTGCTTCATGGCTACCTCATCGTTCCCACCGCCAATCTGGACAGCCACTCGGTAATCTTCGAGCCAAGTATCGGGCTTGGACTCACCGGTGAACTACCTAACTCCAGTCGCCAACCTGAAGTTGGGAGGAATTACAGCGGCTCTGATGGCTCGACTGAAACACTCCGGCCCTGAAACATGTACTCTGCTACTGGTAGGCGCATCTCTGTCGTGGCCTTCTCGGTGAGCTCTATTCCTGTCGACCAAACCTTGAACGAGAATGGATCTCGCATCAAAGCCTGGTTCCCTGGGGTCGACTGGAATTCTCCGCCCAACACTATGAGGGCGTCTGTCCACCTGCTGTCGAGGCACATATGATCCACTCCTCGGGGGAGGGGTTGGCACTCGACGTTGATCATCACGATCGAATCGGTGATCATACTGCTCATTCCTTCTGTGCTGATCACGCCGGTCTCCACGTCCCTCACGCCTCAGAGGAAATCTTGGGCTGTGAGCCGACTGGACTGTATCCGCTGCAACGGATCGATTGTGGATCCTGTTCCGCGACTGAGAAACAACGGAATTCTGGTCTCCCGCTGCCTGGAGCAACGCTCTGATTTGCAACAAGCCTCTGCCAGCCTCTGACTGGGAGGGCTGAATCGACTCTGCTATACGGGCCGCAGTCGCCAAATTCTAAATCGGAGTACGATATACCTGCGGGGGCGGAAAGAGTTGACGTCGACTGGATTCTGGAGCCCGTTGACGCGCTCGCTCGTCGAGTATTCGCTAGAGATTCTCCAGTCGAGTGCGCTCGGCCAAGTTAGCCAAGCGCGCGTCCTCCAAGGCTCGGGCCTCGGGGGTTTCTCCAACGATAGGAGTGTGGAGTGCATCCATGTTCCGGCGGCGAAGCTCCTCCCGCTGCAACGACGTGAGAGGCTCGGGGAGATACTCCTCGTGAGGACGCGACGGGTCGCCCCCATCCGCGCCTCCGTCAGCGCGGGGGAAACCGGGAGGACTGTGTGGCCCATCGATCACCAGAACCTCTACAGCTGGGTCACTGCTGTCGCATTCGGATGCAGTCTCTGCGGAGCCAGTCGACAGGTCGAACAGGCGGTAGAGGGATTCGTCGGGCTCGATTGCCGCGACTTGCGGGGTGGCCGACTGGCGGGCCACCGCATGCCTCACCCACCTCTGAAGCCTCGACCGACCGGAGCGCTTGCGCCGGCAAGAAACAGGGCGGGGAGATGCCACGGGAGTCGACCGATACTGGGTCGACGGCTGCCGCAGGAGGACACCACGGACGCATGCGCGAAAGTGCGTCGCCCTGCGGACGGGGAGCGCGTCGACGTCGAGTGGAGCCTCCTGAAGCCAAGCGGAGTCGTCGGCGATGAACGTGAGCGCGCCGAGATGGATCTCGCGGCCCTCCACCAAAGCTCCGCCCGAAACCATGATCAAGGAGATCGGAAAAAATCACAACTTCTCAAACTAGGCGCTAAGACTCCTAGCCCCAAGGTGGGCGCCAACTGTCGTGGTTCTAACTCTGACAGTGATGTAGGGGGGTAAGTATGGAGAGGCGAGGTCTTAGCTATGGAGAGGTTGTAAAGGACGCAAGGTTTACGAGTTCAGGCCCTTCTCGGAAGAAGTAAAAGCCCTATGTCTCGGAGCCCGGAGGCGGTCGACTGGATTATGTGTGTATGAGTTACAGAGGTGCGAACCCTTGTCTCGGAGGAGGGGGGTGGCTTATATAGAGTGCGCCAGGACCCCGGCCAGCCCACGTTACGAAGGGTTCAATGTACATTAAGGCAGGGCGTTTCTGGTAACGCTAGTAATAAAGTGCTATGATGACCATAAAAGCTACTTAATGACCGACCGTTAGCGTGCGGGGCGCCTTTAGGTCTCTTGGCCGTCGAGTGGTTGGATCTTGGTCGAGTAATTGCTTCTTGGTTGAATTTCTTCGAGTCTGTCGAGTGAAACACCTCCAAGTCGATTGAAAGGTGATTTATTCTAGAGGTGTCCTTGGGTAGGGCAGTTAGGACAGGTCCGTGACCCTACCCTAGGTACATAGCTTCATCAGCCACCCTCCTTGGAATTCCCCCGATCAATTCCATCCAGCCAAGCCGCCGGAGCTCCATTCCCTCCGCGTCCACTCCATCCCCTACCTCGCATGACTCCTCTATGCACCCCCTCGTCGAGCTCTGTCATCCTTAGCGTGGAGACCGACGCCGCCGCAAGCACCATGGCGCTCGGCCTCGCGCAAATTCTCCAGTCAGCACCGCTGCCTCCCCTGCGCTGCCTCCCGTGCCTGACGCTG
The DNA here is from genome assembly GCF_003073215.2 of Triticum urartu. NCBI lineage: Eukaryota > Viridiplantae > Streptophyta > Magnoliopsida > Poales > Poaceae > Triticum > Triticum urartu. Next base: position 456,479,494 of record NC_053024.1, read on the forward strand.
TCCTGCGCCGTCGCCGTGGACCAACAGATGAGCCTCGCACCCATATCTTCTCTTGTCCCTCCTTTTGTTCTTCTCTCCTCCCTGTCTCACCGGCTCTCTCTGTTCGTGCAACAGGGAGCCCCAAGGAGTTTGCGCCGGCCATCCTCGCCTCCCACGCCCGGAAGTCATCGTCCTCGAGCTCCTCGAACCATTCCCGCCTACCTCGTCGCTGGTGAGTTGCCGCCGTTCAGCAAGGTCCCATCGTGACATCCCCGTTCCCTTCCCCGATTCGCTTCTCTCTCTGAAACTCCCTCTGTTTCTCTCTGGGTAGCAGCAATGTCAGAGCTCCTTCGTATTCGCCGCCTAAAGCCCCTGCCTCGACTCCTCGTGCCTAGATCTGTTCGCCCTCGCTCCTTTCCTGCGGGATCTGGCGTGATCCGGCAGAAAGAGCCCCACCGCGGCGACCTCCTGCTTCCTGTCGCCATGGACGCCATTGTTTCTGTTCTTCAGAAACGAGCAGTTTCGCCTGCCCCTTCGCCCGTGGCCGATTCGGCTGCACATGTGGGCTGCAACCGTGGGCCAGCCTTTTCTAGCGAGGCCCAGTGCCCCCTTCCGACCGGGCCAGGCCCAATGTGAGGCCACACCCCTGAGCGCCTTTTTTTCTGTCTTCCCTGCTGTTGGGCCGTGTTCAGTTTTGGCCCATATAGTGTTTTTTTTCCTCTGGACAGATTTAATCTTTTATCCCAGGATTTACTGTTTTGCAAAAAAACCCTCATTGTCATGCATATAATAACTTATTAGTCATGCATCATATGTAAATAATGTATATATGATATATGCTTAGAATTTTGTCTAGTTTCATAATATGCAACTTTCATCTATGTTTAAAATGTTTAAAACTGCTGGTTGCATTAATTTGCTCCTATGCCATGTTAAAATGCTTTAATTCATAACTTAATAACCGTAACTCGGAATTTAATAAACTTTATATGTAAATGGGGTAGAAAAATGCCAAGTTTAACATGGTGGATTTACTTTGCATGTTTAACAACTCTAAAATAATATTTAGGGCAGAACAGTACCAAATCTAAAATATGGACATGAGGATTTTCCGGAATTGTTGTTTGTTGTTCCGGCCTCATTTAAACTTGCCTAGATGTGTAGTTTTATTATGCTTCACCTCTTTCCATGCTAACAACATTTAATCTTGTTGGGTACATAAACGAGAGCGAACTAAATAACTTGAATGTGGTGTTTCGTTAATATGCAACGGAGTTGCATATTGAGCTCCACTTAATTTGTAGGGTTGTTTGTGCACTTTGCCATGCCATGCCTCATTAAACCGGACATGCATCATACTTGGTTGCGCATCATGCCATATTTATGTGGTGGTTGTTTACTATGTTGTGTGCTTCTTTCCGGTGTTGCTTCTTCGGGTTGGTTCCAGTAACGTCGCGTTTGTGAGGACCCGTTCGTCTACGTCCGTTTATCTTCTTCTTGGACTCGTTCTTCTTCCTTGTGGGATCTCAGGCAAGATGACCATACCCTCGAAATCACTTCTATCTTTGCTTGCTAGTTGCTTGCTCTTTTGCTATGCCTATGCTGCGATACCTACCACTTGCTTATCATGCCTCCCATATTGTTGAACCGAGCCTCTAACCCACCTTGTCCTAGCAAACCGTTTTTTGGCTATGTTACCGCTTTGCTCAGCCCCTCTTATAGCGTTGTTAGTTGCAGGTGAAGATTGAAGTTTGTTCCTTGTTGGAACATGGAGATGTTGTTCCTTGTTGGGACATGTTTACTTGTTGGGATATCACAATATCTCTTATTTAATTAATGCACCTATATACTTGGTAAAGGGTGGAAGGCTCGGCCTTATGCCTGGTGTTTTGTTCCACTCTTGCCGCCCTAGTTTCCGTCATATCGGTGTTATGTTCCCGGATTTTGCGTTCCTTACGCGGTTGGGTGATAATGGGAACCCCTTGACAGTTCGCCTTGAATAAAACTCTTCCAGCAATGCCCAACATTGGTTTTACCATTTGCCACCTAGCCTTTTTCCCTTGGGTTTCGCGGACTCAAGGGTCATCTTTATTTTAACACCCCCCCCCAGGCCAGTGCTTCTCTAAGTGTTGGTCCAACTGAGCGATGTCCGAGGCTACCAGGGGTAACTCTGGGCTGGCTTACCCAACGTCTGGCTCATCCGGTGTGCCCTGAGAACGAGATATGTGTAGCTCCTATCGGGATTTGTCGGCACATCTGGGTGGCTTTGCTGGTCTTGTTTTACCATTGTTGAAATGTCTTGTAACCGGGATTCCGAGTCTGATCGGGTCTTCCCACTAGAAGGAATATCCTTCGTTGACCGTGAGAAATTGTGATGGGCTAAGTTGGGACACCCCTGCAGGGTTTTGAACTTTCAAAAGCCATGCCCGCGGTTATGGGCAGATGGGAATTTGTTAACGTCCGGTTGTAGAAAACCTAAAGTTGACCTTAATTAAAATACATCAACCGCGTGTGTAACCGTGATGGTCTCTTTCCGGCGGAGTCCGGGAAGTGAACACGGTGTTGGAGTTATGCTTGATGTAGGTTGTTCTAGGATCACTTCTTGATCATAGTTTCACGATCATGTTTGCCTTCTCTTCTCGCTCTCATTTGCGTATGTTAGCCACCATATATGCTAGTCGCTTGCTGCAGCTCCACCTCATACCTTTTTACCCTTCCCATAAGCTTAAATAGTTTTCATCGCGAGGGTGTGAGTCCCCGTGACTCACATATACTTCCAAAACCAGCTTGCAGGTGCCGTTGAACCGTGCGGATGACGCAACCGAGCTCAAGGAGGAGCTCGAGGAAGATCTTGCCCTTTGTGTTGTTTCGTTCTAGTTGATCAGTAGTGGAGCCCAGTTGGGGTCGATCGGGGATCTGTGTAGCATTTGGGGTAGTCTTCTTTTATTTTGGCTCCGTAGTCGGGCCCTGATTGTATCTGGATGATGTAATGCTTTATTCATGTATTTGTGTGAAGTGGCGATTGTAAGCCAACTATGTGTCTCTTTCCCTTATGTATTACATGGGTTGTGTGAAGATTACCTCACTTGCGACATTGCTTTCAATGCGGTTATGCCTCTAAGTCGTGCTTCGACACGTGGGAGATATAGCCGCATCGAGGGCGTTACATCATGCCCTAGGCCTGTTGGGCCCCCTGGTGGTTGACAAGACTAGGCTCCTAGGGGTTAGCCACCCCTGGTACAGGACGCCATCAGTAGCCCCCGAGCGTGGCAGAGGTCGCAGTGAGGGTTGCGAGATCTGCGGTGGGCTCTCGTGTCTTCTTGTCTTCTCGGAGTCCGGATCGTCTCTGAGATTGATTCATCCAATAGGGCGGACGTCCACTAGCCTGATTCTTGGCCCGACGTGGATGGATGTGTCTGTTGTGGGTCTTGAGGGAATGACACGACACCACCATGATCGTCACCCTTGTTTTCTGCAAAAAAGGGAATCCTCATGGGGAAATGGACGGCGCTTAGGGTCTGGCTGTTTATAAAAAGAGGGAAACAGAGGGTTTCAAAATCGTACCCCATTCTGGCTCATTCCACCCCTTTGTCCATCCCAAACCCTTCGTGTCGCCGCCACTCTACTCATCTCGCCCCCACGCCCTCGCCGTTGATGGCCAAGACTAGGGGCCAGTTCTTTTGGGCGGCTTAAAAAACAAGCTACCTCTACCCAGCTTAAAAAATAAGCCGCTCATAAAAATTGTCGAGACTTCTGAATTAGTTATCCCATAACTAGTTTAGAAGCCCCAATTAATAAAAGAGGGGGCTTATGGGATAAGTTGGGGAGGAGGCGGCTTATTTTATAACTTGCCAAAAGAATTGGCCCTAGGAGTGAGAAGGGGAGGCAAGTCTCTCGTCTGGAGCCGTCATCCAGCTTCGACGGCGGAAAGCGGAAGTGAGCCGCCCCCAGGGGGGCGAAATTAAGGCATATTGCGCCTAAGTCCACAGGGAAGTAGTTACCGTCCATGGCCATGGAGAGCGAGGTTAAGGGGTACAAGGATGACCTCTGCATGCCAGCGGATCTGAGCGTACGACTTTTGGCTGGGGAGGTTCCGCCAGAGCCCCACGCAAACGAGCATGTCTTATGCTCGGGATACTTTGGGCGGGGGCTCAACTTTCCAATCCACCCATTTGTGTGCGGCCTCCTGCACTTTCTTGGCTACAAAATCCACCATATCCCACCTAATTGAGTACTTCACATGCCAACTTCATCACTTTCTGCGAGTGCTATCTTGGGATAGCTTTGCACTTTCATTTGTTTCACTACTTATTCCAGGTCTGCGTTCAGTGGAACGAAGGCACCGTTTGCGACCTTGGGGGGGCATTCTGTAGCTCCGCCCCAATTCCACCTTTTTCTTATTTAACCTCGTGAAGTCTGTTCGGGAGTGTCACAAGTCCTTGTTTTATGTGGAGGGTCTCGGTGATGATCTGCCGACCTTCGTGAATGAGCCCCCTTAGAAGCTTCTTTCATGGGCTCCGCTCGCCAAACTGACCCTAGAGGTCAAGGTTCTGGCAGAGGCCACCGATCGCCAGAAGAAAGGTGGGTTGACTGGAGGCCACATCATGCACACATAGGTGGCGCATCACATCCTTCCACTGTAGGCGCGGGGCTCTACACGGGCTCGAAGGACCCCCCGCGGGTTTCTCAGGAGGATTTGGACTCAGAGTCTATCGACTCCTGATGACCCACAAGTATAGGGGATCAATTGTAGTCCTTTCGATAAGTAAGAGTGTCGAACCCAACGAGGAGCAGAGGAAATGACAAGTGGTTTTCAGCAAGGTATTTTCTACAAGCACTGAAATAGTCGGTAGTAAGTAGTTTGATAGCAAGATAATTTGCAATGAGGAAGTAACGGTAATGGTAAATAAAGTGCAGCAAGGTATCCCGATCCTTTTGTGGCAAATGACAGGCCAAATGGTCTCTTATCATAAGTAAAGCGTTCTTGAGGGTACATGGGAATTTCATCTAGTCACTTTCATCATGTTGGTTTGATTCGTGTTCGCTACTTTGATAATTTGATATGTGGGTGGACCGGTGCTTAGGTGTTGTTCTTACTTGAACAAACCTCCAACTTATGATCAACCCCCTCGCAAGCATCCACAACTATGAGAAAAGTATTAAGATAAAATCTAACCATAGCATTAAACTTTTGGATCCAAATCGGCCCTTGCGAAGTAGCGCATAAACTAGGGTTTAAGCTTCTGTCACTCTAGCAACTCATCATCTAATAACTACTCCACAATGCATTCCCTTAGGCCCAAATATGGTGAAGTGCCATGTAGTCAACATTCGCATGACACTACTAAGGGAATCACAACATACATATCATCAAAATATCGAACACATATCAAGTTCATATGATTACTTGCAACATGACTTCTCCCGTGACCTCAAGAACAAAAGTAACTACTCAGAAATGATAATAATGCTCAAGATCAGAGGGGTATTAAATAGCATAATGGATCTAAACATATAATCTTCGACCAAATAAACCATACAGTAATCAACTACAAGATGTAATCAACACTACTAGTCACCCACATGTACATTTGAGGTTCCGGTACAAAGATTGAACACAAGAGATGAACTAGGGTTTGAGAGGAGATGGGGCTGTTGAAGATTTTGATGGAATTTCCCTCCCAAAGATGAGAGGGTTGTTAGTGCTAACGATGATGATGATTTCCCCCTCCGAGAGGGAAGTTCCCCTAGCGGAATCACTCCGCCGGAGGGCAAAAGTGCTCCTGCCCAAGTTCCGCCTCGAGATGGTGGTGCTTCATCCCGAAAGTCTCCCTTTGATTTTTTCTAGGTCAAAATGACCTATATATTAGAAGATGGGCACCAGAGGTGGGCCAAGGAGGGCACAACCCACCAGGGCGTGCCTTGGGGCCCAGGCGTGCCCTGGTGTCTTGTGCTCACCAGGGTGGCCCCCTCCGGTAATTTTATGCTCCAGTATTTTTCATATATTCCAAAAACAATTCTCGATAAATTTTCAGCTCATTTGGAGATATACATAATAGGTAACTCTGACGTAGCTTTTTCAGGTCCAGATTTCCAACTACCGGTATTCTCCCTCTTTGTGTTAGCCTTGCATATTATGAGAGAAAAGGCATTAGAATTACTCCATAAAGCATTATTATGCAAAAAAAACATTATAAATAACAGTAGGAAAAGATGACGCAAAATGTACGTATCAACTCCCCCAAGCTTAGACCTCGCTTGTCCCCAAGCGAAAAACCAAAATCAAAAAACATGCCCACATGCTTAGAGAGAGAGAGGTGTCGATAAAAACAAAATACAGACTTAGAAGCATCTTGCTTATTATTATGACAGCAAGGAACTTTAACAGAAAACTTTATCAAACAACTTTTATCATATAACTTCTCATGAATAAGTAATAATTCATTAGAACATTGAAGTATAAAGCATAAACCTTATTGAAAACCAACAAACTATGTTCTCAGTCAACTTTGCAACTACAATTCATCATATTTTCAGGAAGGGTCATGTATCAGAGCCTTTATGCAAGTCCACATACTCAACCATCATTTAATATTCTATGATTGCTAACGCTCACATCATACCCATGAACAAAAAGTTTCAACCGGACACATAAAAAGACAGGGGCTTATAGTTTCGCCTCCCAACATATTTACCTCAAGGGTGATGTCAACAATAATAACTCATGCCTGCTCATATCCAATTGGATATATGTGCCTAGATCTTTCCTCACTACATGATGCTTGCAAAAAGAGAAAATAAAAAGGAATAGGGAAGAATACTTTGACTCTTACATAAAAGTAAATGCATAAAATTAAAAGAAAGGCCCTTCGCAGAGGGAAGCAGAGGTTGCCATGCACTTTTTGTTTGTATGCTCAATCTCTTAGTGCAAAATAACGTCATGTTATATTGCCCCTTATGATAGCAACCTTTATTATGTAGTCTGTCGCTTTTATTATTTTGCCATCACAAGTTCGTACAATGCTCAATTTCTCTTACACTAAATGATCCAACACATTTAGAAGCAATTTTTATTGCCTTATTGCACTGATGACAACTTACTTGAAGGATCTTACTCAATCCATAGGTAGGTATGGTGGACTCTCAAAACAAGATTTTGGGTTTGAGGGTTTTTGGATGCACAAGTAGTATCTCTACCTAGTGCATAACTTCTATGTGGATATGAACAAACATAAATCATTACGTTGTCTTCCTTGTCCAACGTCAACAATTTTGACACAATATTTAATGGGGGCTCACAATCATAAAAGATGTCCAAGATAGTGTATTTGCATGTGAATCTTCTCTCCCCTTATTAATCCTTTCATGAATTGTATCATTGACCAATGCTATGTTTGTCAATATCCAATAAATGTTACCACTCATACTTTTCCTTATGTGGTGTCATTACTTACCATAATATTAGCATATGATCTTTTTCATCATTTCCTTTTATTTTGATTGAAACATAAAAGAGTAAAGAAAGCAAAACTTGAACTAATCTTTATTATATAACTCGCACATGATTATATAGATAGATAGATCACTAAGCAAGCACTCAAAAAGAAAAGATTCGAACTAAACTTTTATTCAACTAATTCAAAAGATAAATAAAGATCGAACTAAGATAAATAAAGGCAAAGATAGTGGCGGTGATATGATACCGGCGCACCTCCCCCAAGCTTGGCACAAGCCAAGGGGAGTGCCCATACTGTGATCTCAAGTCTCCTTTGGTGATGAAGAAGGAGGTGGTGGTGCTGTAGTCATGTTCTTTTTCTCCATCTTGCGTCCAATGCTAAAGTTGTCATCCCTAAGATCCTCATTCTCCAGCTCAAGCTTCAAGATCTTCTTGCATAATGTTGCCTTGCTATCTTGCCGAAATCGGGGAGGGATATCCTCTGAATCGGTGTCTTCCTCCTCATTCGAGAACCAAAAATGGGGGAAGGTCTTCTTAAAGACATTTGGATCCATAGGTTGGTGGGAAATATGGCTCTCCTCCTCCGAATCTTGAGATGTCATATTTCAGATCTGTCGAAAAAACAACAAGAAAGAAGAACAGAGGGTTTCTCTATGATATGGTGGTCAATATGTTCGGGGAGTATATAAAGATTTTTTATCTTGGGAAACAATCAAAACGAGGGGAACATGGAGTCAGGAAGGTTGCCGAGGTGGGCACAACCCACATGGGCGCACCAGGCAAGGCAGGTGCGCCTTGGTGTGCTGTGCCCTCCTCGGTTGCCTTCCTGGTTATTTCTTATTTTCCTAATTTTTGTAATATTCCAAGACTGACAGAAAATATTTTTGCGGATTTTCGGAGTCTGTTTACTTACCGTATCATGTACCTCCTCTTTTTTCACGATTCTAGAGTGTTCCGGAAGGTTTCTTTTATTTGTTCCTCCATTGTCATGGTTTGAATAATATTGCTTTCAACATTAATAGGCATACCTGAGATATATTGTTTAATTCTTTGCCCATTGACCACCTTCAGGTTAGTACCTTCGGCATTATTTATTTTGATAGCTCCAGAGAAATAAACCTCTTCGATAGTATCTGGTCCTTCCCATTTGGAGAGAAGTTTTCCTGCAAAGAATTTAAAACGAGGGTTGTACAAAAGAACATAGTCTCCAACTTCAAATTCCAGATTTTGGATTCTTTTGCCATGCCATATTTTAACTTTTTCTTTAAACAATTTGGCATTTTCATAAGCTTGGGTTCTCCATTCGTCTAGTGAGCTAATATCAAATAACCTCTTTTCACCGGCAAGTTTGAAGTCATAGTTATGTTCTTTAATTTCCCAATAAGCTTTGTGTTCTAACTCTAGAGGAAAATGGCAAGCTTTTCCATAAACCATTTTATAAGGATACATACCCATAGGATTTTTATATGCTGTTCTGTAGGCCCAAAATGCATCATCCAATTTCTTACACCAATTCTTTCAGGACCTATTAACAGTTTTTTGTAATATTAATTTTATTTCTCTATTTTCAAGTTCAACTTGACCACTAGATTGAGGACAATAGGGTGATGCAATTGTATGGTTGACATCATATTTAGCAAGCATTTTACTGAAAGCACCATGAATAAAGCGTGAACCACCATCAGTCATTAAATATTTATTGACTCCGAACCTCGGGAAAATAACTTCTTCAAGCATTTTAATGGAGGTATTATAATCAACACTAGTAGTTGGAATAGCTTCTTCCCACTTAGTAACATAATCAATAACAACCAAAATATGTGTATACCCATTAAAGGAAGGAAAAGGTGATACGTCTCCAACGTATCTATAATTTTTGATTGTTCCATGCTATTATATTATCCATCTTGGATGTTTTATATGCTATTTTATATTATTTTTGGTACTAACCTATGAACCTAGATCCCAGTGCTAATTTGTGTTTTTCCTTATTTTTGAGTTTTGTAGAAAAGAAATGTCAAACGGAGTCCAAACGAGCTGAAAATTTACGGTGAATTTTTATGGACCAGAAGAAGCCCCCGAAGCACAAGAGTTGGGCCAGAATAGTCCCGAGTCAACGACAAGGGTGGAGGGCATACACCCTGCCTTATCGCTAACTTGTGGACCCCCAGATGTGAAACTGGCGCAAAACTTCCTATAAATCCAGAAGCACCCAGAAAGAAACCTAGATCGGGAGTTCCGCCTCCGCAAGCCTCTATAGCCACGAAAACCCAATCGGGAGCCCATTCCAGCACCCTGCCAGAGGGGGAAACAATCACCGGTGGCCATATTCATCATCTCGGCGCTCTCCATGACGAGGAGGGAGTAGTTCACCCTCGGGGCTGTAGCTATGTGTTTGATCTCTCTCTCTCTCTCTCTCTCTCTCTCTCGCGCGCGCACGCGTGCGCTCTTTCTTGATTTTGCACAATCTTGATGTACCGCGAGCTTTGTTATTATAGTTGGATCATATGGTGTTTCTTCCCCCTCTACCTTCTTGTAATGAATTGAGTCTTGCTCTTTGAGGTTTTGCTATGTTGGATTGAGTATTGGATTTGAGAACACTTGATGTATGTCTTGCGATGGGATATCTGTGGTGACAATGGGGTGTTCTATTGATTCACTTGATGTATGTTTTGGCACTCAACTCACAGACTCTCGAGGTGACTGTCGGTGTCAAAACCGGCGGATCTCGGGTAGGGGGTCCCGAACTGTGCGTCTAAGGTCGATGGTAACAGGAGACAGGGGACACGATGTTTACCCAGGTTCGGGCCCTCTTGATGGAGGTAATACCCTACTTCCTGCTTGATTGATCTTGATGATATGAGTATTACAAGAGTTGATCTACCACAAGATCATAGAGGCTAAACCCTAGAAGCTAGCCTATGATTATGATTGTTTGTTATGTCTATCGACTAGCCTGGCCCTGGTTTATATAATGCACCAGAGGCATAGGATAACAAGAGTCCTAGCCGAATACGCCGGTGGGGGAGGAGTCCTTGTCTTGACCACCAAGTCTTATGGAATCTTCCTTGTATGCGGTAGCCGTCCGAACTGTCCCATGAGTATACGGCCATGGGGGTCCTCAGCCCAATCTAACTGACCAGGAGACGACGTGGTGAGTACCCCCTAGTCCAAGACACCGTCAGTAGCCCCCCTGAACTGGTCTTCAAGTTGGGGACGCTCCTCGATTCTTCTGAACTGTTCTTCATCTTCGGTCGTCCGTCTTGAAAACTGGTTCAACAAATCTTCTTCGATCTTGAGGATCACGAACATGCATCCGAAGAGTTTATACGTCGGGTATACGAGGAGCCCCTTTAACTTTTCGTCCTTTATCAATGCCTTATTATTTTTATGCCACACCTCGGGGTTGAAGTTGTTCCCGGGCGCCAGCGTCCTGTTGCGTCCGAGCTCCAACGCCGGACTGCATTCGAGGTATCTTTTGCAGCCGAGCACCAATGCCGGACCGCTTCTGAGCTCTAACGCCGGAATGTATCCGAGCTCCAAAGCCGGACTATGTATCCGAGCTCCAGTGTCGGACTGTATCTGAGGTGTCATAAATCACCTTGGTTCAAACAAGTCGAAGGAGTTTAGCCGAGCTTAATGCTGGAAATGCCCTCTATGGAGCCAGCCACTCGCGCCTGAGCTTTATGCCGGACTGCTTCCGAGGTGGTGCACCACCCCGACTGTGGGTCGACTTTTTGTCAATATTTTTGATTGGTGCAATTTATTCTCTGCCGAGATATATAGCCAGTAGCCCTCAAGGTGTGTATCGGTCTAAAACCCGAGATGCACCTGAAGGATGATGTAAGACCGCTGATCCTAGTAGCCGTTGAGACTCAGGTTGATTTGCAAAATCGCCCTGAGGATCAAGTCCTAGCTCGGCAGAATACTTCGGGACACAAAAAGCGGTGTGCTCAGTCCTCGAGACTCAGGTTGGGTGCGGCCGACCAACCTGAGGATCAAAATCTCCTCAGAAACTGTATTGCACTTCAAATTTTATGCATTGAATAGGCAATGCAGTAGCCCCCGAGACACTGGTCGGGTGGAAACACCAGATCAAGGGATCGATGTGCCCCTTTAAAATTTGTAAATAATAAGCCCGAAGCCCAGTAGCCCCCGAGCCTTAATGCGGGCACGGGTGGCCGAATTAAGGATCGATATGTATAGTAAAATCTCAAATTATGCGTAATGACTCTATGTATCCAAGTACTTTATGTCATTAATGCTCGGATCCGCATTGTACAAAACTTTGGTGACCGACCATTGGCTTCCACCTCCTCGGCCAGTAGCTGAGGAGTGTTTGTCCTACTTTATGAAGCCTTTATGAGGGCAAAGATTTATGACAAACAAGGCAATCTGGCCATACAGTTTTATAAACAAAGGTACGTAGAGAGATATTTTATATTACTGTTTAACATAAGAAATGTCTTCCAAAGAAAATAGTCCTGCTATCGGTTCCTTTCTTTGGGTTGTCATGCTAAGCATGATCATGAAACCTCAGCTCTAATGTAAGAGCAAAATATTGAGGATTTAGTTTGGGAGGCCAGTTAATAGCCCCCGGTAGTGTTCGGCGATAATCGAGGTCAAGCCGTAAACACTTCGTCCATTGTTATGAATGGCCCGTCATTTAACACAGTCATCGGATCGCTGACCAGTTTACGCTTACTGTGACAGTCAGTTTTCGGCTTTCTCCACTGAGGTGCTTAACCATGTGAGCTAGAAGCACAATCGCAGTGGTTCTCCCTTTGCACACCTAGCCGAACAAAGCGGAACATAGGAGGCAAGCACAGGAGCCGGGCAACCCAACTATTGACCGAAGACACAATTTGAAACCGATGCATATTTAGCAATATCCGAGAATGTTTTTGCCGAATCTCTAAAGGTGTCCGGCGTTGCACTGCGAGACTTGTGCTGAAAACACACAAGTAGTTTAAAAGTGCCATAAGCTTGGAAAACCAAAAAACGTCAGTAAAAACTTGACGTTCGAACAAGATCAAGTGTTCAGTGCCAATCCGAAAATTGGAAAAAAAATTGTGCTTCTGTCGTGCTTTAACATGACACATCCGATCTCAAGACTTCATGTGGGTCAGCCTACGGCTTCAAGCTCTTTATCCCAAAGGAGGAGTACTTCTTCGAGGTCAGTTTAGCAAACTAAACTCAAGCGGCTTTCAGAGAGAAGACATGCTATCCGGCTATTGACCATAAACTTGAGTCGAAAAGGGAGCGGTAGAAAAAGACTTTGCAACGAACAAGAAGAAAACACATTTACTATAAAATAGCTCATATGAATTTTAAGAGCCCCCAAGTGACTTGGGTAAAAGAATTTTTATGTATAATGATTGTATGTACCGAAGTACTTATATCATATCTGTGTTCACCCGAACTTTAAACGCGTCTTAACCGACCGTCGGCTTCTCCCTCTTCGGCCAAGGGCCGAAAAGTGTCATGTACTCCACCTGTCGAGAGTATCGACGGTGTTTCCGATGACTAGGCAATCAGGCCATAAGGCTGTAACAGACAAAGCACGTTCAGGGAACTTATGCTATATTACTCACGAAGTGTAAGAAGCATCTTCGAAGAAAATAGTGCCCCCACCGATACCTTTCTTCGGTGCTCATTATTACTATGAGACTTGTGCAATAGATTTTTTGTACTCATGAGTTCTGTTGTGTGCCGGCCATGATTGAAAACAATAAGAGCGCTAGCTTTTAGCTTCACCCAGTCTGAGGTTAAATCTCGGATGACCCGGTCGTGACAATCGCAGAGGTGCTCCCTTTACTCCCTAGCCGAACAATCGGGAACGTAGGGGTAAACACAGGAGCGAGGCAACCCATCTTGCAAATCGCTTAGGTCAATATGGTGCATATTGTGGCGTAATACACGAACAAGGAACGAAGCCGTACAAGTATAATCATATGCAAGAGGAAAAGCTCCATCAAGGGAGCCCCCAAATAAACGGGGTATTTGAATACGCGCGTCACAAACAAAGTTTTGACAAGGAACTTTGTCACAAACAACTTTGTGCCGAAAAGTATAATGCTTGGTCGAACCGAACAAAATTTGAAACTGAAAGTTTTTGAGCATGAAAGCAACTTAGCTGGTTAATGTGCTCGGTGTTGATGACGCGATTCGGGCTTGTGGCGGGACGAAGACGCCTATTGATCGGTGACAGATCCGACAAGGTTCGCAGTCCTCGGCATGGCCGAGGTCCTAGCCCCCAGACCCGAGGTGTCCGAGTAAGGAGTTCGGCACTCCGGAGTAGTGACCACCTAATGCAGTCAAAATTGATTACCTGCACACATAAAACAGTGCGGTCCAGGAAATAATAATATATATATATATAATCCTTGCATAATTGCTTTACGCAAAAATAATTTATTTAAAGAAATGTGGCCTGGCACCGAAGCCAATGTCGATGCAGGGCATCAGCGTGACGCGGTGAAGGCGTGATAAGGCCTGAATTTGCAGGGCGGTCCGGGCTCCAGATGCGGCGTTGGCCGAACTATGTACGGAAACTGACCGAACCACCACGCGACCGTTTTTAATGCGGCCGCCATTTGATAGACCTGTGTACAGATGATGGAACAAACTATAGTAATAATTCCTTAACAAAAATAAACCCAACAAGCAAAAATTGTTAGGATTAATAGCACCTGGTTTATTTGTTGTAGCATTCTGAAGAAAAGTGACTCCCAAAATCGGGAATCGATCCGCACACCCAGTGGCTGATGGGTGATAAAGCAATGGCCTGGTGATGCTGTCAAAGGTTGGCTTGCGGAGGCGAAGTCCTCGGTCTAGTTAACGTGACGAAGCTGGTCGGTTGGTGACGCCGAAGTCACCGAAGTATGTTGATGAAGAAATAGCCAAGTCCCCGGTCTAGCCGAGGTGAACGGAGCAGGCCGGTGAGGAGTTGTTGTAGCTGCCATGTCAGCCGAGGCGTTACAGTAGTTCGGCGTGATGGACATTGGCTCGAAGAAGCAACAGTGCGGCCATGCCGACCCAGGTCGTAACTTATGATGCGACCAATGCTGGTTTGATGAAGTGACCATGTGGCGATGCCGGTGTGCCTGCTCCGTGTAATCCGTGGGGCGGCGATGTTGGTGATGATTTATCCTTGGCGATTCCGAACTCTTATTCGGCTCGCCGAGGTGAGGATCCGAAGAAGTTGAGCTCAGCTTAAAAAGCGACGACATGTCTAGCGCAGGTCGGCAGTCATGGAGCTATATTGCCGGACTAGTTTGACACCAGCGTGATGGCGAAGATTACCTAAGAGAGGATTAATATTTTATGGGCGCGTGTTAAAAACAACGCACAATACCTTAGAATAAAATTCCTTTTAAAAAGGTTGTCAAATATCACGTTCATAAAGAAACATGAATTCGGATCGGATCCGTATTCTCGTAGGAAATAGATCTGAAAAGTGATGCACTAATCGGAAGGTTCCCGGAGTTTGGACGGTCGGATCGAGCTGAAATTTTGAGGGGTGGTAGATATGGGAATTTCGCAGCAGATGAACGGTTGGATCTTGCAAAGGACCTCCGAGCTGGTCTCTGGAGACCACGCCCTAAACTCATCCAGATTCCCGTCTGGATTTGACAGGGCTCCGGTATATCGTAGATTGTAAGAGATTCCTCCATCAGAACTCGACGAAATTTTGTATGGTTGTTGTAGACTCAATTCCGCACAGTTCAACCAAAGGAATCGTCAAAGCGATGCTCGAGGAGGTGGTGGCAGCGGATACAAGTTCACTGTTTGGAAAAACAGCACGGTCGCCCGAGGGCAATGTTGACGTTGAGCCCCCGAGCTCCATTGATGATTCCTCTATGATCTTGATAGGGATCAGAGTTGATGTTGATGAAGGCCCCCGTCCGAACATGACGATCGGAGATGGAGCGCGGTCCTCGGTCAAGCCAAGGTGACCAGTCGAGCCGGTGACGAAGATGTCGACGTCGCAGTTAATCTGCAAACGAGCCATCGATCCTTTTGCCGATCACACAGCGGAACTCTCAATGAAGGCACCAATGTCGGTGTCAAAACTGGTGGATCTCGGGTAGGGGGTCCCGAACTGTGCGTCTAAAGTCGATGTTAACAGGAGACAGGGGACACAATGTTTACCCAGGTTCGGGCCCTCTCGATGGAGGTAATACCCTACTTCCTGCTTGATTGATCTTGATGATATGAGTATTACAAGAGTTGATCTACCACGAGATCATAGAGGCTAAACCCTAGAAGCTAGCCTATGATTATGATTGTTTGTTATGTCCATCGACTAGCCTGGCCCTGGATTATATAATGCACCAGAGGCCTAGGATAACAAGAGTCCTAGCCGAATAAGCCGGTGGGGGAGAAGTCCTTGTCTTGACCACCAAGTCTTGTGAAATCTTCCTTGTATGCGGTAGCTATCCGAACTGGCCCTTGAGTATACGACCATGGGGGTCCTCGGCCCAATCTAACTGACCGGGAGACGACGTGGTGAGTTCCCCCTAGTCCAGGACACCGTCAGTGACGTTGAGGTAATCTATGCATAGGGGTTGGTGCACGTTTTCGTCCTATGTTGTAACACCCCGGATGTAACTTTCCATATTTTTAACTCTGACTATTTTCATATTCGGCTATGTGATATGATATTTCCTTCGTGGTTGGGTTTTGTCTTTCATTTTGCATTTTGTTCATGTCATGCATTTCATCTCATGCCATCATGTGCATCTCATTTGCATTCGTGTTCGTCTCATGCATCCAGTCACTTTCCCCGTTGTAAGTTTCGCAATCCGATGCTCTCTCATGCACCCGTTGCACCCCTCTAATCTTGTTTCGTGAGCGGGAGAAAAATGTTCTCGAAATGGGTTGACGTTTGTCCAGTGGCCTTGGTTCATCACCGGCAGGCCGCCTGTCAAATTTCGCTTCATTTGGAGGTCGTTTGATGCCCCAACGGTTAACCGGGTAACCGCAAAAGCCTCTCTATTGTTGCAGCCCAACACCCCTCCAAAACAGACCAATAACACATCTAAACCCCTCCATGCTCTCCGTCGTTGGATCACGATCGTGTGGGCGAAAAACACATCTCATTTGGACACACCTAACTCCCTCTACCTATATAAATGCCCCTCTCCCCCGAAATCACGGTTGAAACCCTAGCCTAGTCTTCCTCTCGCGCGACGGACATGTCCGCGCACCGCCGGACGCTTCGCGCCACCGCCCCACTCCAGCGACACGTCTCCACGTGTCCCCAGCCGACAGGCCGCCGCTGCAGCCCACCGGGCCCAAGGCTGGCCCTCCCCGGCCCACGCGCTCGCCCGCGCGCCACGCCGCCCGAGAGCCCACGCCGCCGCTCCTCCGCCGCCCGCGCCCGCATCGCCCCGCGCAGGCCGCCGCGCGCTTCCCGCCGGCGCCGACCTCCGCCTCCGGCTACCGCCACCCTCGCGCCACCCGCTCGCCGATCTCCGCCGCCTGATCGCCGCCGCCCCACCTCAACCAGCCGGCACCAACTCCGGATCTGGCCGCCCCTCACTTCGGCGAGCGCCCCCGTGCTCCGGCCGCTGCTTCCTCGCAAGTCCGGCGACCCGATCCCGGCGAACCTTGATCTGCGTGCCAGGCCAAACCCTAGATCTCGGAGTGGTATATTCCTGCTAAGTCCCAAATCTGTGTTGTTTTTATGCCCTGTTCATCATGCCATATCTCCGTGCTCGGTGCTCTGTTTCATGCATATGATATTTCAAAATGTTCGTCTCGTTGTGCTTTTCATGTTAGTGGCATTTGCATGCATGTTACTGTCCATATTGATGCCATTATCATCGTTGCAAGAGTGCTATATGATGTTAACTACTATCTGTTAACAGAACTTGATGATTTGTCATTTTCGTTGCATTTTGTGTGTGCATCCTATGAGCATGATGTCTACATGTTGTATGATCTCCATCATGCCATCTTTACAGGGGTGCAAGTCTTGTACTTTTGTGATCTATGTGGTGACTAGCACAAGCATGCAAATTAGCCTCCATAATGTTGCTGATTTCAGACACTTAGTGATTTTGCTAAGTCCTTATCCTGTTATATTTTGGGTGCCATCATATTTTCCATGCATTTTTGGTTAAAGTTCAGTAAGGGAGTTTTGTTCTATGTGTTTAGTACTAGCATGCCATGCCTTGTTTTGCCATGATATATTCCTGTAGAATGTTGTTTGCTTGCTCTAAACATTGCTTCCTAATGCTGTTCTAGTGAGAACTAGCAGGAGCTTAGTGTTCATGATTTGTAGAGATTCATGTGTACTTTAATGCCATGTGCTTTGTTGCTATGTTGGAGTGTTGTAGCATAGTTTCTGCATTCTAAGTGCTATGATGCTGTTAATCGCATATTTGCATCATTCTTGTATTGCTTGTCTTTTGCAAACCGTGCATCCATTTCCAGTGATCCTTATATCGATTTTGAACGAAATCACCTCATCTTTCTAGCGGCATACTTGGTTTGCCAAGTTGATGCCTTGATCAACTTTTCCCTTCTGGAGTTCCCATATGCATTGCATATCATATATTGCATTCCATGCCATCTATTGCATCATGTTGCTTGTGCATTGCATCGTGATTGATTGTTGTTCCGTTGCTTGTGTTCTTTCTTTGAGTAGAGCCAGGAGATGAGTACATGAACAAGGAACCTATTGAGTACGCTAACGAGGATCAAGCTTTCGACAACTCAGAGAACTTTGCAAGCAAGATGACCATACCCTCGATATCACTTCTATCTTGCCGCCCTAGTTTCCGTCATACCGGTGTTATGTTCCTTGATTTTGTGTTCCTTACGCGGTTGGGGTTATGGGACCCCCTTGATAGTTCGCCTTGAATAAAACTCCTCCAGCAAGGCCCAACCTTGGTTTTACATTTGCCTAACCACCTATAACCTTCCCTTGGGTTCTGCAGACTCGAGGGTCATCTTTATATTAACCCCCCCGGGCAAGTTCTCCTCTAAGTGTTGGTCTGAAATGGGCAGCCTGTGGGGCCACCTCGGGGAAACTTGAGGGCTGGTTTTACTCGTAGCTTGTCCCATCCGGTGTGCCCTGAGAATGATATACATGCGACTCCTATCGGGATTTGTCGGCACATCGGGCGGTCTTGCTGGTCTTGTTTACCATTGTCGAAATGTCTTTTAACCGGGATTCCGAGACTGATCGGGTCTTTCCGGCATAAGGAATATCCTTCGGTGATCGTGAGAGCTTGTAATGGGCTAAGTTGGGACAACCCTGCAGGATATAAACTTCCGAGAGCCATGCCCGCGGTAATGTGGAAGATGGGAATTTGTTAATATCCGATTGCAGAGAACTTGACACTTGACTTAATTAAAATGAATCAAACGCGTGTGTAGCCGTGATGGTCTCTTTTTGTAGGAGTCCGGGAAGTGAATACGGTTTTGGGTTATGTTTGAACGTAAGTAGTTTCAGGATCACTTCTAGCTTCACGACCGTTGCGTAGCTTCTCATCTTACTCTTATTTGCGCATGTTAGCCACCATATTTGCTTAGCGCTAGCTGCAGCTCCACCTCATTACCTTATCCTACCCATAAGCTTAAATAGTCTTGATCCCGCGGGTGTGAGATTGCTGAGTCCTTGTGACTCACGGATACTTCCAAAACAGTTGTAGGTGCCGATGATACCAATGCAGGTGATGCTACCGAATTCAAGTGGGAGTTCGACGAGGACCTTGGTCGTTACTATGTTTCATTTCCTAATGATCAGTAGTGGTGCCCAGTTGGGACGATCGGGGATCTAGCATTTGGGTCTTATCTTCCTTTTCATTTGGATTTGACCGTAGTCAGTCTCTAAGTGTATTTTGGATGATGTATGAATTATTTATGTATTGTGTAACGTGGCGAGTGTAAGCCAACTCTTTTTATCCCTGTCTTATTCATTACATGGGATGTTTGTGAAGATGACCCTTTTTGCGAAAAAACCACTATGCGGTTATCTCTCCAAGTCATGCCTCGACACGTGGGAGCTATAGCTGCATCGTGGGTGTTACAAGTTGGTAATCAGAGCCATCCCCGACTTAGGAGCCCCCTGCTTGATCGAACCGCTGGCGTTGTTGAGTCTAGAACAAAAATGTTTTGAGTCTTAGGATTATATATATCGGAGAGTAGGATTATTTTTACTCCTCAGTCCCTTTGTCGCTCTAGTGAGGCCTCCTGACGTAGATGTTTTGACTTTCCTCTCCTCAAATTTCATGAAAAAATTAGGATCACGCGGGTATCTTGGAATCGTTCCGATATTCTTGTGACGAGAACATTCTTCTTGGTGCCTCCTGACATTTAGGGGTTGTGGTAGTGTCTCGGGGAGTTGAGCTCCGAGGTGTTGTCGTCACAATTTTATCATTGCAGTTATGGAATAGCGGAGTTCACCGACATCGAAAATCTCTTTTATGCATTTGTTGGCGAGATAACCTCGACGCCACCCAGTACTGGGGCGGGAGTTCGGGAGTATTGCCATAACTCGTATAACGAATGCTTTTCGAAGGTTGAGCTACACGATTTCCGGAGTTTTTCTTGGTTATGTGTTGACGGATGGATACAGTTTGAGCGTAGGGCTTGTTAGTTGTGTGATATATATATATTGTGCCTCCCTGTATCCCCAACACCAGATTTCATAACCAGAAAGTTTCGGGAGTTTATAGGTGGGAATTCAAGTAGCTCTTAGTATTTCTTCCCGCAGATATTTGGTTTGTGATTGGGTAATCCTTACCACTTATTTTTTCTAGTCATACCTTGTTGTTTCATTCATCAACCTTTATATAGTGGCTTCTCAACTTAATGGACGTGTGATGCTAACTTTGGAATTCATTCGTTCATCATTGTTCGAGTGTGAGAAGACTATATTGTTGCATTTTCTATCCATTGATTCAGCTTGTCTATCTGGCTATCAAGATTCTAACGAATGTCACCCTCTTTAGGATGGCTCCTCCAACGTGTCAGAATCCACAATGTGCTGAGGGAGAGCAGTCCAACCCTCCGCCTCTTCCTCCGCCTCCGGAGGCATGGCAAGTTGTCATGGTAGCCACCAATGCCAACACCCAAATGCTTTTGCATCTCTTGCAAGAGCGCAATCAAGGCCAAGGCAATCAAGGAAATCAATTTCAAGGGCAGTTCAACAATCAGCCTCAGTTTGCTACCCTCAACTAGTTCCTTGCAAATCAGCCTAAGTCTTTCAACAACTGTGCGGAGGCCACAGACGCTGATGATTGGCTCATGGACATCTGCAAGCATTTTGAATGTAGAAATGTTAGGCCTAAGGACTACGTCAAGTTCGCTTCATTTCAACTCAAGGACCAAGTTGCTGATTGGTATCAACAATACAAAGATTCCAGAGGAGGTCGTGTGATTACCTGGGATGATTTCTGCTGAGACTTCAAAGCTCATCATATTCCAACAAGTGTTGCTAAGAGCATCCATGAGGAGTTCCGCAATCTCAAGCAAGGAAGCATGTCCGTGTACCAATACAACATCTAGTTTCAGAAACTTGCTTGCTTCGCAAGGCAGGATGTTCCTGATGAAAAGAGCATGATCTATCACTTCAGAGGTGGCCTCAAAGAAGATCTGCAGTTAGCTCTCGTTCTTGTTGAGCCGACTAAGTTTGATCAATTCTATAACATGGCCGTCAAGCAAGAAGGTTATCATCTCAAGTGTGAGGCTTCTAAGAAGAGAATCAGGGATGCAGTTCAATCTTCTTCTTCCTCACAAGTGGAAGCTAAGCAACAGAAGTTCTGGCTTCCTACTCATCCGTTTCGTCAGCCCTACCAGCAGAAGAACAAAGGTGGCCACGGATCTTCCCACCCACCCAACCCAGGATATCAGAACAAGTCTCAGACTCAAGCTCCAAGGTCAAGTGCTCCTTATCATCGTCCACTCTCAGAGGTCACTTGCAACAAGTGTCAGCAGAAAGGTCACTATGCGAACAAGTGCTTCAACCAAAGGCGCCTTCCACCTCCTCCTCCCGTGAGATCCTCTAGCAATGCAGTGGTCAAGCATAATCCCAAGTCTGCAAGGGTAAACATGGTGAATGCAGCTCAAGCATGGGATTCTTCTCAAGTGATCATGGGTAATCTTCCAGTTAATGATATTCCTGCAAAAGTCTTATTTGATTCTGGTGCATCACATTCTTTCATTTCATATTCATTTATATCGAAGCAAAATTTTGACACTGAGGCATTACCTAAAGCATTGCAAGTTGTTTCACCGCCTAAGCGTTTGAGCTCTAGCATGTTGGTTCCTAATGTCGGTATCAAGATGGGCAACTATAAATTTCTGTCTTCTCCAATTGTTCTTGGTGACTCGGATATTGATCGAATTCTTGGCATGGACTGGCTTTCTAAGCACAAGGCTCAACTGGATTGTGCTGCCAAGGAGGTTATGTTAACACACTCTTTTGAGGATTTGATCATCTGTGCCGCTCGGTATGAAACCATTTGACTGTTTTCTCTCAATGAGAAGGGCAAGTTGGATGCAATTTCTCAGATTCCAATCGTTTGCGAATACCAAGACGTCTTTCCAGAAGAGCTTCCGGGAATGCCTCCTCACCGGCCAGTTGAATTCATTATCGATCTTGAGCCTGGTAGTTGAAGGAATTGAAGAAACAACTCGATGAACAAGAGCGTCAGGGTTTGATCAGACTGAGTTCATCTCCGTGGGGTTGTGGTGTTCTTTTTGTCCAGAAGAAGGATGACATAGACCGACTTTGCGTCGACTACCATCCATTGAACAAGAAGACAATTAAGAACGAGTATCCTCTTCCCAACATCAATGAGCTATTCGAGCAACTTAAGGGCGCTAAAGTTTTCTCCAAGCTTGACCTTCGTATGGGTTATCATCCGATTCGCATTCATGAAGAAGATATCCCCAAGACAACATTCAGAACAAACTATGGTTCTTATGAATATACTGTCATGTCTTTCGGCCTTGTCAATACTCCTCCAACGTTCTCTTGCATGATGAACTTCATCTTCAACCCATACACAAATGAATTCGTCCTGGTGTATCTCGATGATATCTTGGTCTTCTCCAAGAATAAGAAGGTTCATGCCAAGCATTTGAGATTGGTGCTCAACAAGCTCAGAGAGTATCAATTCTATGCGAAGTTTTCCAAATGTGAGTTTTGGCTTGATGAAGTTCTTTACCTTGGGCATATCATCTCTGCCAAGGGCATTGCTGTTAATTCGGAGATGGTTTCTGCAATTGTGAACTGGGAACCTCCTCAGAATGTCAAGCAGTTCCGCAGTTTTCTTGGACTTGCAAGCTATTACCGAAGATTCGTTGAGAATTTCTCAAAGATTGCAAAGCCTCTTTCCAACCTCCTCCAGAAGCATATTAAGTATGTCTGGACTCCTGAGTGTGACGTTGCTTTCAACACTCTAAAAGAGAAGCTTGTCTCAGCTCCTATCTTTAACTCCTCCTGATGAATCCAAGCCATTCGAAGTTTTCTGTGATGCCTCATTGCAAGGTCTCGGTGCTGTGTTAATGCAAGAGAAGAAAGTTGCGGCATATACCTCTCGTCAGTTGAATCCCAACGAAAGGAACTACCCCACTCATGATCTTGAGTTGGCGGCAGTTGTCCATGCATTAATAACATGGAGACATCTCTTGCTGGGAAGGAAAGGGGACATTTTCACTGATCACAAGAGCCTCAAGTATATCTTCACTCAACCCAACCTCAACCTCAGGCAAACTCATTGGGTAGAAATGATTCAAGAGTACAATCCAAGTATTGAATATACTCCAGGCAAGGCCAATATGATTGCAGATGCTTTGAGCAGGAAGGCTTATTGCAACAACTTAATTCTCAAGCCATTCCAACCGGACCTTTGTGAAGCTTTCCGCAAACTCAAACTCCAAGTTGTTCCTCAAGGCTTTCTTGCCAACCTTCAAGTCACTTCAACTTTGGAAGACCAAATTCATGACACACAACTCCTTGATACCATGGTGAAGAGAGTGAAACATGGTATTGCCAAGAGCCAACCCAAATACAAGTGCTATCGCATTGATGACAAAGACACTTTATTCTTCGAGGACCGGATTGTTGTTCCTAAAGGTGATCTAAGGAAGGTCATAATGAACGAAGCACACAATTCTCTTCTGTCCATTCATCCTGGCAGTTCAAAGATGTACCATGACCTCAAGCAGTCGTATTGGTGGACTCGAATGAAGTGAGAGATTGCTCAATTCGTGAATGAATGTGATGTCTGCCGAAGGGTGAAAGTAGAACACCAACGACCAGCGGGTTTTCCTCCAGCCTCTTGCTATTCCAGAATGGAAGTTTGACCATATTAAAATGGACTTCGTTACTGGATTTCCCAAGTCCAAGCGTGGAAATGATGCTATTTTTGTTGTCATTGTCAAGATTACAAAAGTGGCTCATTTCCTTCCAATCAAAGAATCTATCACAACAGCTCAGTTGGCAGAGCTATACACCTCCACAATTGTCTCCTTGCATGGTATTCCGCAGTTGATTTCTTTAGATCGTGGAAGCATTTTCACTTCTAAGTTCTGGGACTTCTTCCAGAAGGCCATGGGCACAAACATTCGCTTCAGCACAGCAGTTCATCCTCAAACAAGTGGGCAAGTCGAGCGAGTCAATCAAATTCTTGAAGACATGCTCAGGGCTTGTGTCATCTCTTTCGGTATGAAGTGGGAAGATTGTCTTCCATATGCCGAGTTCTCCTACAACAACATCTTCCAAGCAAGTTTGGGCAAGGCCCCATTCGAGATTCTCTATGGCAGAAAGTGTCGTACTACTCTCAATTGGACAGAGATTGGTGAACGCTAACTTCTTGGCAACGACTTGATCACAGAGGCTGAAGAAATGTGTAAAGCCATCCGTGAAATCTAAAGT
Source organism: Triticum urartu (assembly GCF_003073215.2). Classification (NCBI taxonomy): domain Eukaryota; kingdom Viridiplantae; phylum Streptophyta; class Magnoliopsida; order Poales; family Poaceae; genus Triticum; species Triticum urartu. The sequence goes on from NC_053024.1 coordinate 456,503,829, forward strand.
CGCGCAATCGCGCTAGAAGAGTTACTATGATAGCAAGCATCGTGACTTGGCTTTCGAGATCGGAGACCATGTCTACTTCCGTGTCTCTCCAATGAAAGGCACTCGTCGCTTCGGTATCAAAGGGAATCTTGGCCCGAGATACATGGGTCCTTTCAAGATCATTGGCAAAAGAGGCGACCTCGCCTGTCAACTTGATCTTCCGTCCAACTTCGCAAATGTGCATGATGTGTTTCACGTGTCACAGCTTCGCAAGTGCTTCAAGACGCCTGAGCGCACTATCAACTTCGAAGAGATTGATCTCTAAGAAGATTTGTGTTATCATGAGCATCCCATTGCTATTCTTGAAGAAACCGAGCGCAAGACTCGCAACAAGTCAATCAAATTCCTGAAAGTGAAGTGGTCACACCATTCTGACCGAGAAGCCACGTGGGAACGCGAGGATCACCTCCGTTCCGAATATCCGGAGTTCTTTCAGTCCTAGATCTCGGGACAAGATCCTCCTGTAGTGGTGGAGTGTTATAACACCCCGGATGTAACTTTCCATATCTGTAACTCCGACTCTTGCCATTTTCGGCTATGTGATATGATATTTCCTTCATGGTTGGGTTTTGTCTTTCGTTTTGCATTTTGTTCATTTTATGCATTTCATCTCATGCCATCATGTGAATCTCATTTGCATTCGTGTTCGTCTCATGCATCCGGTCATTTTCCCCGTTGTCCATTTTGCAATCCGACGTTCTCTCATGCACCTGTTGCACCCCTCTAATCTTGTTTCGTGAGCGGGAGAAAAATGTTCTCGTAATGGGTCAAGATTTGTCAAGTGGCCTTGGTACATCACCGGTAGGCCGCGTATCAAATTTCGCTCCATTTGGAGGTCGTTTGATGCCCCAACGGTTAACCGGGTAACCGCAAATGCCCCTCTATTGTTGTAGCCCAACACCCCTCCAAAACAGCCCAATAACCCATATAAACCCCCTCCATGCTCTCCGTCGTTGGATCACGATCGTGTGGGCGAAAACCGCACCTCATTTGGACACTCCTAGCTCCCTCTACCTATATAAATGCCCCTCTCCCCTGAAATCATGGTTGAAACCCTATCCTAGCCTCCCTCTCGCCCAACGGACATGTCCGCGCGCCGCCGGACGCTTCGCACCGCCGCCCCGCACCAGTGACACATCACCACGTGTCCCCAGCCGACCAACCGCCGTCGCAGCTCGCCGGGCCCGAGGCCGGCCCTCCCCGGCCCGCGCTCTCGCCCACGCGCCGCGCCGCCCGAGAGCCCATGCCGCTGCTCCTCCGCCACCCGTGCCCGCATCGCCCCGCGCCGGCCGCCGCGCACTTCCCACCGGTGCAGACCTCCTCCACCGACCGCCGCCTCCCTCGCGCCGCCCGCTTGCCGATCTCCGCTGCCTAATTGTGACGCCCCAAGACCGGAGCTTCAGATGCCTTCCAAGGTTTCCGAGATTCGTTGTGTGATTTGTTTTGTCTATTGCATTCATCCTTGCATCATGTGCATTGCATCATGTCATCATGCAACCCGTTTTAAAAACTCAAATAAATAAACCGTATGGATCTTTGGTCCATTTAAACCGAGGGAATTCACATGGTGATTCTCTTTATAATATATCCTCCCGATATTAGGGAGTTATATTAAATATTCCATTTTTGGAATTCACCATAACACACTTGCAAAATCCCAATGCCTTTGTTATCACAACTCTTGACCTCTAACTTTGCCATATATCCTTTCGTCATTTTCCGGAGCTCCACCTAAATTCTCAACATTTTTGGGCACTTAGAAAAACATGTCCTAGTTTAAACCTTTTGAATTAAATTCAAAGGAATTTGAATTCAATCTTTCAATCATGACCTTTTCTATTTTCTTGGATCATACATATTTTTGTGAGTCCGGAAAAATTATCCGCGTGTTCAACTTCTTCCCCTAAACCCCCTCGTTCTTTTTCTCCTCTTTATTTGTTTTCTGTTAAAAGAATCACGAAGAGAAGAGAGAGGGAGAAGGGAGCCCATCAGCCAGCCCACCACCAAAGTGGCCCAAGGTCCATCTGCAGCCCAGCCGGCGCCCCTGCTAACCCTAGCCCGACACCCTCTCCCTCGTTCCCTCTAGTGCGCCGCCACCACCTACGACAGCACGAGCCCCGCTCGATCCCCTCGCGCACCCCTTCTCTCGATCCCTACTCCTCCTCTCTTCCACCTCGAGCCAGGGGACGAGCCCCCGCGCCCGATCCCCCAGCGCCACAGAGACGACTGAGCCTTCCCCTGGCGAAGCCCCTTCTTCTCCTCCACCTCTCCGCGCCTCCTCGCGCGCGCCGTGACCACCCCTCAGGGCCAGCATCGCCGCCTCTGCTTCGTCGAGCCGCGCCACGTAGTGCCAGCGACCGCCGTCGCTGACGACCTCCACTAGGAGCCCGCGACCCATACACCTCCGCGCATGCCCCTACCTCGTCCTCCGGCTGGGGTGCTCCCAGATCGCGCCCGCCTCTGCAGTTCACAGCGCCTCCGCCTCCAGCCATCACCAACGCCTGGCGACGTCCTCTCCTTGTACCTCGCCGCCGCCAGAGTTGCTCCGTCCGCCCCGCGCTGGAGCCATCGTTCCTGCGGCATCGACCTCCCCTTCGGCCTCTGTTGTCGTACCTCTGCGGTTCACGGTTGCCCTCTGCCTCGAGTCCGAGCTCGAGCCCTGCTCGATGCTGTCATGGACAGCCACCTCGCCTGCGTCCTCTCGCCGTTCTGCCATCTCCAGCCTCTGCGTGACCGACCGCGACGTCCCCGAGCAGCAGCTTTGCTGCTGTGTCTCTTTGCCGTTTCGTGAGCACAAGCATAACTGTCGCCAAGTTCATCTACGTTGACTATATGGACTGCCAAGTTCGACTACGATCCATCAAGACTTCCACTTTAACAAGTGTACCTCTACGTCTTGGATTCGCCAAGTACCGCACCGGATGTCAAGTACCTCTACGAACGTGTACAACTATCATCCCGTGCATGTCACCAAGTACCACGACGAACCATGAAGTTTCACAAGATACTAAGTACTGCTACCCTCGACCCGAACATCTACGAACCATGTATGTCGCGACCATTGCCACTCGGTGAAGAACTACCGTCGCCACGAGAAGGACAACTTCCCACAACGACCCGTGAACAACTACTTCCACGACGACCATGTACCACTACCGTCGCGAGAATGCCTACTTCCTCTACGAACCGATCCGCTTCTAAACGCATGCTTCGAAGGTATAACCCCGAGACGCCCGTCCGAGAACGATCGCATGTGTGTTGTATGAAATGCTCGTGTTTGCACCGTGCCCGACGTGTTTCTTGCATGTTCCCCGTTGCCATACCGTCGTCTCGTGGGACACCCGGTTACCGGGATCACCCCACCATCCTTGCATGCCATGCTCCCGTCACACTCTCTTTTGCACCGGCATCTCAATCGAGTTACCGGAACCATTATGTTGTCGTGGCATCATTTTCGGATTCTTTGTCGTGGCCCCTTTTCCTTTCGCCATGGCGACAATGCTTCATATCATGTTCATATAAACTTTTAACAAAATTGTTTAAAACTTGCACATGTCATCCACATCATGATAACAACATTTAAAATGGTTTAAATTGTTGTTTGCATTAAGTTACTAAATGCACATGGGGATTTTTCGGACTTGTTGCTTGTTGTTCCGGTCCCATTTAAATTACTTAGATAGTTAGTTTGTTTATGCTTCACTCTCTTGTCATGTTTAACATCATTTAATATTGTTGGGTACCTAAACAAGAGAGAACTAAATAATTGATGTGGTGTTCCGTCAATATGCGACTCGTTGCATATTAAGCTCCACTTAACTTGTAGTGTTGTTTGATGCTCCTTTCCATGCCATGCATATTTAAACCGGACATGCATCATACTTGATTGTGCATCATGCCATGTTTATGTGATGGTTGTTTACTTTGTTGCCTGCTTCTTTCCGGGTTGCTTCTCTCGTTAGCTTCGGTTTCATTCCGGAGTTGTGAGGATCCGTTCGATTTCGTCTGTTTGTCTTCTTCATGGACTCGTTCTTCTTCCTTGCGGGATCTCAGGCAAGATGACCATACCCTCGAAATCATTTCTATCTTTGCTTGCTAATTTCTCACTCTATTGCTATGCCGCGATACCTACCACTTGCTTTATCGTGCCTCCCATATTACCATATTGACCATATTGCTATGTCGTTTTGCTCAGCCCCTCTTATAGCGTTGCTAGTTGCAGGTGAAGATGAAGTTTGTTCCTTGTTGGAACATGGACATTGTTGGGATATCATTACTATATCTTGTTTACTTTAATGCACCTATACACTTGGTAAAGGGTGGAAGGCTCGGCCTTATGCCTGGTGTTTTGTTCCACTCTTGCTGCCCTAGTTTCCGTCATACCGGTGTTATGTTCCTTGATTTTGCATTCCTTACGCAGTTGGGTGATAATGGGAACCCCTTGACAGTTCGCTTTGAATAAAACTCCTCCAGCAAGGCCCAACCTTGGTTTTACCATTTGCCTACCTACCACCATATACCTTCCCTTGGGTTCTGCAGACTCAAGGGTCATTTTATTTTAAGCCCCCCCGGGCCAGTGCTCCTCTGAGTGTTGGTCCGAACTAGAGTCCTTTGCAGCGCCACCTCGGGGAAACTTGAGGTTTGGTTTTAGTTGTACGGAGCGCTCATCCGGTGTACCCTGAGAACGAGATACGTGCGGCTCCTATCGGGATTTGTCGGCACATCGGGCGGCTTTGCTCGTCTTGTTTTACCATTGTCGAAATGTCTTGTAACCGGGATTTCGAGTCTGATCGGGTCTTCCTGGGAGAAGGAATATCCTTCGTTGACCGTGAGAGCTTGTGATGGGCTAAGTTGGGACACCCCTGCAGGGTTATGAACTTTTGAAAGCCGTGCCAGCGGTTATGTGGCAGATGGGAATTTGTTAATATCCGGTTGTAGAGAACTTGACACTTAACTTAATTAAAATGCATCAACCGCGTGTGTAGCCGTGATGGTCTCTTCTCGACGGAGTCCGGGAAGTGAACACGGTTCTTGTGTTATGCTTGAACGTAAGTAGTTTCAGGATCACTTCTTGATCATTTCTAGTTCACGACTGTTGCATTGCTCCTCTTCTCGCTCTTATTTGCGTATGTTAGCCACCATATATGCTTAGTGCTTGCTGCATCTCCACCTCACTACCCTTTCCTATCCATAATCTTAAATAGTCTTGATCTCGTGGTTGTGAGATTGCTGAGTCCTTGTGACTCACAGATACTTCCAAAACAGTTGCAGGTGTCGATGATACCAGTGCAGATGACGCAACCGAGCTCAAGTGAGAGCTTGATGAAGATCTTGGTCGATGTTTGTGTCTTTTCCGTATGATCGGTAGTGGAGCCCAGTTGGGACGATCGGGGATCTAGCATTTGGGGTTGTCTTCTTTTATTTTGGTTCCGTAGTCGGACCTTGATTGTATTCTGGATGATGTATGTTTAACTTGTATTTGTGTGAAGTGGCGATTGTAAGCCAACTCTTTATCCCTTTCTTATTCAGTACATGGGATGTGTGAAGATTACCCCTCTTGCAACAAGCCTACCATGCGTCTATGCCTCTAAGCCGTGCCCTGACATGTGGGAGATATAGCCGCATTGTGGGCGTTACACCAATCACCGTCGCCCCACCTCTCCCCGCCGGCGCCAGCTCCGGATCCGCGCCCTTCACTCCAGCGAGCACCCCCCGTGCTCCGGCCGCTGCTTCCCCGCAAGTCCGGCGACCCGATCTTGGTGAACCTTGATCCGCGTGCCGGGTCAAACCGTAGATCTCGGAGTGGTATATTCCTGCTAAGTCCCAAATTTGTGTTATTTTTATGCCCTATTCATCATGCCATATTTCCGTGCTCGGTGCTCCGTTTCATGTATATTATATATCAAAATGTTCGTCTCGTTGTGCTCTTCATGCTAGTGGCATTTGCATGCATGTTACTATCCATATTGATGCCATTATCATCGTTGCAAGAGTGCTATATGATGTTAACTGCTGTCTGTTAACAGAACTTGATGATTTGTCATTTTCGTTGCATTTTGTGTGTGCATCCTATGAGCATGATGTTTACATGTTGTATGATCTCCATCATGCCATATTTACAGGGGTGCAAGTCTTGTATTTTTTGATCTATGTGGTTATTAGCACAAGCATGCAAAGTAGGCTCCATAATGTTGTTGATTTCAGACACTAGTGATTTTGCCAAGTCCTTATCCTGTTATATTTTGATGCTATGTTGCCATGTTGCTACCATGAGATACATGCACATTTTAAGGTAGTTCAGTAATCATGTTTTGTAGATGTGGTATTGCTCTATCCATTCATGCCTCTGGTTGTAATCATGGAGTACTCTATCATGTCATTTCCTTGCTCTACTTTTACTAAATATTGTTCCTGGAAGATTGTTCACATGATATTCAATATTGCCATGTGTTTTGCTAGTGATCCATGTGACCTATGAACTTGCTCTTGCCATGCTTAGCTTCTTGCATACGTCTACCTCATGTTGATTACATTGTTATGCCATCAAATGCTTTGTGGTGAGTGGCATGAGCTTGCAAAGTTGCTATCATGAATCTGTTTCAGCCATGCCCTGAAATTCCACCAAGTCTGAATTTGTTTATATAACTTGCCATGTTTTCATGGGTGCCATCTTATTTTCTATGCATCTTTGGTTAAAGTTCACTAAGGGAGTTTTGTTCTATGTGTTTAGTACTAGCATGCCATGCCTTTGTTTGCCATGATACGTTCCTGTAGTATGTTGTTTCCTTGCTCTAAACATTGCTTCCTGATGCTGTTTTGACATCTTTAGTATTTTCTCTAAGTCCGTGATTGCTTCCTGATGCTATTTTGACATGTTCAGTATTTTCTCTAAGTCTGTGAAGCTAATATCTTTTCATTTTTGCCATGCTATTTTGAGCTTGTTCTAGTGAGAACTAGCAGGAGCTTTGTGTTCATGATTTGTAGAGCTTCATGTGTACTTTAAGGCCATGTGCTTTGTTGCTATGTTGGAGTGCTATAGCATAGTTTCTTGTTGCATTCTAAGTGCTATGATGCCGTTAATCGTAGATTTGCATCATTCTTGCATTGCTTGTCATTTGCAAACCATGCATCCGTTTTCGGTGATCCTTATATCGATTTCAACCGAAATCTCCTCATCTTTCCAGCGGAATACTTGGTTTGCCAAGTTGATGCCTTGATCATCTTTTCCCTTCTGTTATTCCCATATGCATTGCATATCATATCTTGCATTCCATGCCATGTATTGCATCATGTTGCTTGTGCATTGCACCATGATTGATTGTTGTTCCGTTGCTTGTGTTCTTGCTTTGGGTAGAGCCAGGAGACGAGTACGTGAACGAGGACCCTGTTGAGTATGCTAACGAGGATCAAGCTTTCGACAACTCAAAGAACTTTGCAGGCAAGATGACCATACCATCGATATCACTTCTATCTTCACTTGCTAGTTGTTCGTTCTATCGCTATGTCGCGCTACCTACCACTTGTTATATCATGCCTCCCATATTGCCATGTCAAGCCTCTAACCCACCTTCGTAGCAAACTGTTGTTTAGCTAAGTTACCGGTTTTGCTCAGCCCCTCTTATAGCGTTGTTAGTTGCAGGTGAAGTTGAAGTTTGTTCCATGGTGGAACATGATTATGTTGGGATATCACAATATCTCTTATTTAATTTAATGCATCTATATACTTGGTAAAGGGTGGAAGGCTCGTCCTTATGCCTGGTGTTTTGTTCCACTCCTGCCGCCCTAGTATCCGTCCTACCGGTGTTATGTTCCTTGATTTTGCATTCCTTATGCGGTTGGGGTTATGGGACCCCCGTGACAATTCGCCTTGAATAAAACTCCTCCAGCAAGGCCCAACCTTGGTTTTACATTTGCCTAACCACCTATAACCTTCCCTTGGGTTCTGCAGACTCGAGGGTCATCTTTATTTTAACCCCCCCGGGCCAGTGCTCCTCTAAGTGTTGGTCCGAAACGGGCAGCCTGTGGGGCCACCTCGGGGAAACTTGAGGGCTGATTTTACTCGTAGCTTGTCCCATCCGGTGTGCCCTGAGAATGAGATATATGTGACTCCTATCGGGATTTGTCGGCACATCGGGCGGTCTTGCTGGTCTTGTTTTACCATTGTCGAAATGTCTTGTAACCGGGATTCCGAGACTGATCGGGTCTTTCCGGGAGAAGGAATATCCTTCGGTGATCATGAGAGCTTGTAATGGGCTAAGTTGGGACACCCCTGCAGGATATAAACTTCCGAGAGCCATGCCCGCGGTAATGTGGAAGATGGGAATTTATTAATATCCGGTTGTAGAGAATTTGACACTTGACTTAATGAAAATGAATCAACCGCGTGTGCAGCCATGATGGTCTCTTTTCGGCGGAGTCTGGGAAGTGAACATGGTTTTGGGTTATGTTTGAACATAAGTAGTTTCAGGATCACTTCCTAATCACTTCTAGCTTCACGACCGTTGTGTAGCTTCTCATTTTACTCTTATTTGCATATGTTAGCCACCATATTTTCTTAGCGCTAGCTGCAGCTCCACCTCATTAGCTTATCCTACCCATAAGCTTAAATAGTCTTGATCTCGCGGGCGTGAGATTGCTGAGTCCTCGTGACTCACGGATACTTCCAAACAGTTGCAGGTGCCGATGATACCAGTGCAAGTGATGCTACCGAACTCAAGTGGGAGTTCGACGAGGACCTTGGTCATTACTATGTTTCGTTTCCTTGTGATCAGTAGCGAAGTCCAGTTGGGACGATTGGGGATCTAGCATTTGGGGTTTATCTTCCTTTTCCTTTGGATTTGACCGTAGTCGGTCTCTGTGTGTATTTTGGATAATGTATGAATTATTTATGTATTGTGTGACGTGGCGAGTGTATGCTAACTCTTTTTATTCCTATCTTATTCATTACATGGGATGTTTGTGAAGATGACCCTTCTTGCGACGAAACCACTATGCGGTTATGTCTCTAAGTCGTGCCTCGACACGTGGGAGCTATAGCCGCATTGTGGGTGTTACATACGTTCTCCGATAGAAACTTTGGAGTGATTCTTTGTTGCGTGTTGAGGGATTGCCATATCATCTAATTATGTTATCATTGTTGAGAGAACTTGCACTAGTGAAACTATGAACCCTTGGCCTTGTTTTCAAGCATTGCAATACCGTTTTTGCTCACTTTTGTTACTAGTTACCTTGCTGTTTTTATATTTTTAGATTACAAAAACCTATATCTACTATCCATATTGCACTTGTATCACCATCTCTTCGCCGAACTAGTGCACCTATTCAATTTACCATTGTATTGGGTGTGTTGGGGACACAAGAGACTCTTTGTTATTTGGTTGCAGGGTTGTTTGAGAGAGACCATCTTCATCCTATGCCTCCCACTGATTGATAAACCTTAGGCCATCCACTTGATGGAAATTTGCTACTGTCCTACAAAACTCTGCGCTTGGAGGCCCAACACGAGTCTACAAGAAGGTTGCGCAGTATACATCAAGCTCTTTTCTGGCATCGTTGCTGGGAAGGTGAGTGCTTGAAGGTATATCTTTAGATCTTGCAATTGAATCTTTTATTTTCTTGTTTTATCACTAGTTTAGTTTATAAAAGAAAATTACAAAAAAATGGAGGTTAGGTTGCCTCATATACTTCATCTTTATAATGTCTTTCTGGAAAATGATGGAAAGGAAAATTGTGCAAAGTGTTAGAAGAAGAATGCTTTAAAATGTTTGGCATAAAATCTTTGAATGATGAGCATGATTGCAATGTTGTTAGTATGAATTCTTTAAATATCCATGATGCTAATGATATGCAAAGCTACAAGCTTGGGGATGCTGTGTTTGATGAATATGATCTTTTTAGTCCCTCGTGTTTTGATGAGAAAAATTATTATGATAATAGCATGCATCCTATTTATGATGATTATATTTATGAAAGTGGGTTTGGAATAGTGTCAACTCTAGGTAACGATCCCACTATTTTGGAGGGTGTTGAACCTTATAATATTTATGAAAGTGGATTTTGAGAGGTCATGACTTTATTTAGTGATGAATCCGCTATTTCAGAAGAGGTTTCAATTGATTATGAGAACAAAGTTGCTATATATGATGATTATTGTGAGGAAATGTATGTTGTAAAGAATAATTATTACCATGAAGCTTGTCATCATGATTATAATTTTCAATTGGATTATGCCTCACATGATAGTTATTTTGTTGAATTTGCTCCCACTATTATGAATAAGAAGAATTTTGCTTATGTGGAGAGTAGTAAATTTTCTATGCTTCTGGATCATGAAAAGAATACTTTGTGTGATGGTTATATTGTTTAATTCATTCATTATGCTACTGAAAATTATTATGAGAGAGGAACATATGCTTCTACGTATCTCAATATTATCAAGTTTCCTCTCTACATGTTGAAAATCTTGAAGTTTTGCTTGCTTTACCTTCCTATGCAAGTTGATTCTTGTTCCCATAAATTGTTTGTTCACAAAATCCCTAGGCATAGGAAGTGGGTTAGACTTAAATGTGCTAGTCATATGCTTCATGATGCTCCCTTTATGTTTCAATTCATATCTTTTATGTGAGCATCATTGAAATCATCATGCCTAGCTAGAAAGGCATTAAAGAAAAGCGCTTGTTGGGAGACAACCCAACATTTACCCCTACTATTTTTGTGTGTTCACATGATTAGGCTACTGTATTAATCATGTTTTATAGCTTTTGTTTCAATAAAGTGCCAAGTAAAGCCTTTGGGATGGTGTGGATGATAGTTGACTTGATTCTGTGGAAAAACAGAAACTTTTTCTCTATGTCCAGGAATTTTGAAAATTCACTGGAATGTGATAAAATACTGATTCTTATTGCGCAACATTGATATAAAAATTGTCTACGTTGTCCTAATTTTCCAGAATTTTTGGAGTTACAGAAGTATGGAAACTTTCCAAATTACTACAAACTATTCTGTTTTTGACAGATTCTGTTTTCTATGTGTTGATTGCTTATTTTGATGAATCTATGAGTAGTATCGGAGGGTATGATCCATGGAAAAGTTGGAATACAGTAGATATAACACCAATATAAATTAAGAATGAGTTCACAATAGTACTTAAGTGGTGATTTGCTTTATTATACTAACGGAGTTTAGGAGTTTTCTATTGAGTTTTGTGTAGTGAAGTTTTCAAGTTTTGGGTGAAGTTTCGACGGAATAAGGAGTGTCAAGAGCCTAATCTTGGGGATGCCCAAGGAACCCCAAGGTAATATTCAAGGAGAATTAACCAACCAAGATTGGGGATGCCCCGGATGGCATCCCCTCTTTTGTCTTTAATCCATCGGTAAAATTATTTGAGGCTATATTTTTATTCACCACATGATATGAGTTTTGCTTGGAGCGTCATTTGATTTTATTAGTATTTTCTTTCTGTTATTTAGAGTAATGTTTTGCATCTTTTATTTCAATAAAAAGCTCAAGTATAGCCTTTACCATGCTTATTTTGCAAGTCTATATGTTGCTGTTTGAAAACGGAAAGTTTGTTGTTATGTTTTCAATATCGGTGAATAGTCAGAACATGATAAAATCTTGAAATTTTTACACAATGAGTAACAACAAATTATCTATAGTGTGGTAATTTTTAAGAATTTTTGGAGTTAGTGAAGTATGATTCCTCTTGCATTCTTTACAGACTGTTCTTTTTAGATAGATTGCTGTTATGTTTGCATATGTTTGCTTGTTTAATGATTCTATTTGAGGATAGGAGTGTTAAATATGAAGAGGCATTTAGTATGCAATGTCAAATTATAATTTTTGTGATTTTCTACAGTAGAGAATGATAAGGTTTAGCATGGATTTACACTAACTTATCTCACGAATTCTTGTTGAGTTTTGTGTGGATGAAGTTTTTAAGAATTAGGGAAACTGTGCTATGAGAGGAATTAAGGAGACACAAAAGCTCAAGCTTGGGGATGCTCAAGGCATCTCTAGTTAATATTCCAACAAGTCTCAAGCATCTAAGCTTGGGGATGCCCCGGTTGGCATCCCACCTTTCTTCTTCAACAATGATCGGACAGTTTTGGTTGAGCCTAAGTTTTTGCTTCTTCACATGATATGCGCTATCCTTGCAATGTAATTTTATTTTGTTTTGCTTGCTGTTTGAATAAAGTACTTAAGATCTTAAATTTTATTTATTATAAGGAGTCTTCACATAGTTACATAATTATTCAACTACTCACTATGCTTCGCTTATATCTTTTGGAGTAGTTTGTCATTTGCTCTAGTGCTTCACTTATATCTTTTTGGAGCACGATGGTGGTTTTATTTTGAAGAGATTGATGAACTCTCATGCTTCACTTATATTATTTTGAGAGTCTTAAACAACACGGTAATTTGCTTAGGTTATGAATTTAGTCCTAATATGATGGGCATCCAAGAGGGATATAATAAAAACTTTCATATAAAGTGCATTGAATACTATGAGAAGTTTGATTCCTTATGATTGTTTTGAGATATGAGGATGGTGATATTAGAGTCATGCTAGTGAGTAATTGTGGATTGTAGAAATACTTGTGTGGAAGTTTGTGACTCCCGTAGCATGCACGTATGGTGAACCGTTATGTGACGAAGTTGGAGCATGATTTATTTATTGATTGTCTTCCTTATGAGTGGCGGTCAGGGACAAGCGATGGTCTTTTCCTACCAATATATCCCCCTAGGAGCATGCGCGTAGTACTTTGTTTCAATTCCTAATATATTTTTGCAATAAGTATGTGAGTTCTTTATGACTAATGTTGAGTCCATGTATTATACGCACTCTCATCCTTCCTCCATTGCTAGCCTCTCTAGTACCATGCAACTTTCGCCGGTACCATACACCCACCATATACCTTCCTCAAAACAGCCACCATACCTACCTATTATGGCATTTCCATAGCCATTCAGAGATATATAGCCATGCAACTTCCACCATTCCGTCTATTATGACACGCTTCATCATTGCCATATTGCTTTGCATGATCATGTAGTTGACATAGTATTTGTGGCAAAGAAACCGTTCATAATTTTCATACATGTCACTCTTGAGTCATTGCACATCCCGGTATAGCACCGGAGGCATTCATATAGAGTCATATTTTGTTCTAAGTATCGAGTTGTAATTCTTGAGTTGTAAGTAAATAAAAGTGTGATCATCTTCATTATTAGAAAATCGCCCCATGTGAAGAAAAAATAAAAAACGCCAAAGAAGCCAATCAAAATAAAAAATGGAAAAAGAGAGAAGGGGCAATGTTACTATCCTTTTTCGTCACTTGTGCTTCAAAGTAGCACCATGATCTTCATGATAGAGAGTCTCCTATTTTGTCACTTTCATATACTAGTGGGAATTTTTCATTATAGAACTTGGATAGTATATTCCAACGATGGGCTTCCTCAAATGCCCTAGGTCTTCATGAGCAAGCAAGTTGGATGCACACCCACTTAGTTTCTTTTTGAGCTTTGATACACTTATAGCTCTAGTGCATGCGTTGCATGGCAATCCCTACTCACTCACATTGATATCTATTGATTGTCATCTCCATAGCCTGTTGATACGCCGAGTTGATGTGAGGCTATATCCTTCTTTTTGTCTTCTCCACAACCACCGTATTCTATTCCACCTATAGTGCTATGTCCATGGCTCACGCTCATGTACTGCGTGAAAAGTTGAAAAGGTTTGAGAACATCAAAAGTATGAAACAATTACTTGGTTTTTCATCGGGGTTGTGCATGATTTGAATGCTTTATGTGATGAAGATGGAGCATAGCCAGACTATATGATTTTGTAGGGATAGCTTTCTTTGTCCATGTTATTTTGAGAAGACATGATTGCTTTGTTAGTATGCTTGAAGTATTATTGTTTTTATGTCAATATTAAACTTTTGTTTTGAATCTTATGGATCTGAATGTTCATGCCACAATAAAGAAAATTACATGGATAAATATGTTAGGTAGCATTCCACAACAAAAATTCTATTTTTATCATTTACCTACTCGAGGACGAGCAGGAATTAAGCTTGGGGATGCTTGATACGTCTCCAACGTATCTATAATTTTTTATTGTTCCATGCTATTATATTATCCATCTTGGATGTTTTATATGCATTTATATGCTATTTTTTTATTTTTTGGACTAACCTATTAACCTAGAGCCCAGTGCCAGTTTCTATTTTTCCTTGTTTTTGAGTTTTTGCAGAAAAGGAATATCAAATGGAGTCCAAATGAGCTAAACATTTACGGTGATTTTTTATGGACCAGAAGAAGCCCCCGAAGCACAAGAGTTGGGCCAGAAGAGTCCCGAGTCAATGGCAAGGGTGGAGGGCGCGCCCACCCCCCTAGGGTGCGCCCCCTGCCTTGTCGCTGACTCGTGGACTCCCCCTGACGCCAAAAATTCCTATAAATCTAGAGACCCCCAGAAAGAAACCTAGATCGGGAGTTCCGCCTCCGCAAGCCTCTATAGCCATGAAAAACCAATCGGGAGCCCCTTCCGGCACCCTGCCGGAGGGGGAAAGCATCACCGGTGGCCATCTTCATCATCCCGACGCTCTCCATGACAAGGAGGGAGTAGTTCACCCTCGGGGCTGAGGGTATGTACCAGTAGCTATGTGTTTGATCTCTCTCACTCATGTTCTTGTTTTGGCACGATCTTGATGTACCGCGAGCTTTGTTATTATAGTTGGATCATATGGTGTTTCTTCCCCCTCCACCTTCTTGTGATGAATTGAGTCTTGCTCTTTGAGGTTTTGTTATGTTGGATTGAGTATTGGATTTGAGAACACTTGATGTATGTCTTCCAATGGGATATCTGTGGTGACAATGGGACGTTCCATTGGTTCACTTGATGTTTGTTTTGGCACTCAACTCGCGTATTCCCGAGGTGACATCGGGCTAATCTATGCATAGGGGTTGATGCACATTTTCTCCCTACGTTCTCTGATAGAAACTTTGGAGTGATTCGTTGTTGCATGTTGAGGGATTGCCATATGATCTAATTATGTTATCATTGTTGTGAGAACTTGCACTAGTGAAATTATGAACCCTAGGCCTTGTTTTCAAGCATTGCAATACCGTTTTTGCTCATTTTTGTTACTAGTTACCTTGCTGCTTTTATATTTTAAGATTACAAAAACCTATATCTACTATCCATATTGCACTTGTATCACCATCTCTTTGCTGAACTAGTGCACCTATACAATTTACCATTGTATTGGGTGTGTTGGGGACACAAGAGACTCTTTGTTATTTGGTTGCAGGGTTGTTTGAGAGAGACCATCTTCATCCTATGCCTCCCACGGATTGATAAATCTTAGGTAATCCACTTGAGGGTTTGCTACTGTCCTACAAAACTCTGCGCTTGGAGGCCCAACACGAGTCTACAAGAAGAAGGTTGCGTAGTAGACATCAAAAGGTCCCATATAATCAAAACCCCAAACATCAAATGGTTCAACAACAAGTGAATAATTCATAGGCATTTCCTGATGCCTACCAATATTACCAATTCTTTGACATTCATCACAAGATAAAACAAACTTACAGGCATCCTTGAAGAGAGTTGGTCAATAAAAACCAGATTGCAATACCTTGTGAGCAGTTCTATCTCCTGCATGATGTCCTCCATAAGCTTTGGAATGACATTTCCGTAGGATTTTTTCCTGTTCATGCTCAGGTACATAACATCTAATCATACCATCTACTCCTTTATAAAGATGTGGGTCATCCCAAAAGTAATGTCTTAAATCATAGAAGAATTTTTTTCTTTTGTTGGTATGTGAAACTAGGTGGTATGTATTTAGCAACAATATAATTAGCATAGTTAGCATACCAAGGAGTGTGATGAGAAAAATTTATTGCAGCTAGTTGTTCATCAGGAAAACTATCATCAATAGGTAGTGGGTCATCAAGAATATTTTCCAACCTAGACAAGTTATCAGCTACGGGGTTCTCAGCTCCTTTCCTATCGGTAATATGTAAGTAAAATTCTTATAGCAAGAGAACCCACCTAATGAGTCTAGGTTTAGCATCTTCCTTTTCCATAAGATATTTAATATAAGCATGATCAGTATGAACAATTACTTTGGAATCGACAATATATGATCTGAATTTATCACAAGCAAACACAACTACTAAAAGTTCCTTTTCAGTAGTAGCATAATTTCTTTGGGAACTGTCTAGGGTTTTACTAGCATAATGGATAACATTTAATTTCTTATCAACTCTTTGTCCTAGAACAGCACCAACAGCATAATCACTAGCATCACACATAATTTCAAAAGGCAAGTTCCAATCAGGTGGTTGAATAATAGGTGCAGAAGTTAAGGCTTTCTTCGGTGTTTGAAAGGCTTCTACACAGTCATCATAAAAAACAAATGGAACATACTTTTGTAAAACATTTGTAAGAGGCCTAGAAATTTTAGAGAAGTTTTTAATAAACCTCCTATAGAAACCAGCAAGACCGAGGAAACTACAAATACCTTTAATATCTTTAGGACATGGCATTTTCTCGATTGCATCAACTTTACCTTTATCCACCACAATACCTCATTCAGAAATTTTATGCCCCAAGACAATACCTTCATTAACCATAAATTTTCATAAATTATTATCCTCAAGAATTTCATAACACATATCAAGCTCACATGATTACTTGCAACATGACTTCTCCCGTGACCTCAAGAACAAAAGTAACTACTCACAAATGATAATCATGCTCAAGATCATAGGGTTATTAAATAGCATAATGGATCTGAACATATAATCTTCCACCAAATAAACCATATAGTAATCAACTACAAGATGTAATCAACACTACTAGTCACCCACAGGTACCAATCTAAGGTTCCGGTACAAAGATTTAACACAAGAGATGAACTAGGGTTTGAGAGGAGATGGTGCTATTGAAGATGTTGATGGAGATTGCCCTCCCAAAGATGAGAGGGTTGCTGGTGATGATGATTTCCCCCTCTAGGAGGGAAGTTCTCCCGACGGAATCGCTCCGCAGGAGGGAAAAAGTGCTCCTGCACAAGTTTCACCTCTAGATGGCGATGCTTCATCCGAAAGTCCCCCTCTGATTTTTTCTAGGTCAAAATGACCTATATATAAGAATATGGGCACCGGAGGTGGGCCGAGGAGGGCATAAACCACCTGTCACACCCTGGTGCCTTGTGCTCACAAAGGTGGCCCCATCCGGTAGTTATTTGCTCCAGTATTCTTCATATATTCCAAAACAATTCTCCATAAATTTTCAGCTCATTTGGACATGTGCAGAATAGGTAACTCTGACGTAGCTTTTTCAGGCCCAGAATTCCAGCTGCCGGCATTCTCCCTCTTTGGGTAAACGTTGCATATTATGAGAGAAAAGACATTGGAATTACTCGATAAAGAATTATTATGCATAAAAACATTATAAATAGTAGTAGGAAAACATTATGCAAAATGGACGTATCAATGCCTGCCTCGGCTTCTTGGTGGGGCCATACACCATTGCGAGGTCTCATAAAGAGACCGTGGTGCCTTTTTCGATCGACCTCCTCCTCGGCAGCGTAAGTATCTTTTTTATAACTCTCTTGCTCAGGAGGTTGAGTCATGATCCTTTTTTCTGTCTTTAGGAGTTTGCCACTTTTGAAATCTTCCATTCCGAGCCCCTGCTCATAGGGCAACAAGCGAGCCCTGCTTTAGCCACCCTCATGGTGGTGGCTCCTTCTGGGACTTCTTGTGAGGAGGTCGGTGCCAGTAAGAAATAGAAGGGAGCCCTAAAGGAGGCCCGTGTGGAGGTTTCCAAGGGTCGGGAGGATGATGAGGGCGCGGCCTCCCCATCGAGCGGTAGCGAAGGTGGAGAGAATGGTGATGACGATGATGGCGACGCCGACGTGGATGACGACGAGGGCGATGAGGAGGTCGGAAACACTGAGGATGAAGATGACGCGAGGAGGTGATAGAGATGGTTGTCAAGGCGTCGCGCCAACCCCTCAAAAGGCTTCGCCACGGTGTCTGGGAGGAGATCCCGATCAGCTTCGGTCTTTGCAAGCTTTGTGGGAGCTCGGTGAAGTCCCCTGAGTTGCAGATTCCCTTGACCGCTCCAACGCCGATGCGAAGAAAACATATGATGCTTGTCACCTCGTAAGTCATCCTTATGGTTCATGAGCTCTAGTTAATCATCTATTGGCATCATCGCCTATCGCTTGAGCTTATGTTTAGGACCGCCTCCGACAGTCTGATGGTACCATCTATTGTTGAGCCCATCACTGCTAGCGCGATCTCGGTTGTGCCCTTGTCAGCGATCCTGATGGTGCAACCGTCCGTGGGGGTCCCTGCTTCTGGAGCAAAGACCCGGCCTCAGGGTAAGTATAGTTTTTGGACCCGAGCGCTATTGCGATGACACCCCTGATGTCTACTACACAACTTGTTCTTGTAGACTTGTGTTGGGCCTCCAAGCGCAGAGTTTTGTAGGACAGTAGCAAATTTCCCTCAAGTGGATGACCTAAGATTTATCAATCCCTGGGAGGCGTAGTATGAAGATGGTCTCTCTCAAACAATCCAACAACAAAATAACAAAGAGTCTCTTATGTCCCCAACACACCAAATACAATGGAAAATTGTATAGGTGCACTAGTTTGGAAAAGACATGGTGATACAAGTGTAGTAATTGTTGGGGAACGTAGTAATTTCAAAATTTTCCTACGCACACGCAAGATCATGGTGATGCATAGCAACGAGAGGGGAGAGTGTGATCTACGTACCCTTGTAGACCAACAGTGGAAGCGTTAGCACAACGCGGTTGATGTAGTCGTACGTCTTCATGGCCCGACCGATCAAGCACCGAAACTACGGCACCTCCGAGTTCTAGCACACGTTCAGCTCGATGACGATCCCCGGACTCTGATCCAGCAAAGTGTCGGGGAAGAGTTCCGTCAGCACGACGGCGTGGTGACGATCTTGATGTACTACCGTCGCAGGGCTTCGCCTAAGCACCGCTACAATATTATCGAGGATTATGGTGGAAGGGGGCACCGCACACGGCTAAGAATATGATCACGTGGATCAACTTGTGTGTCTAGGGGTGCCCCCTGCCCCCGTATATAAAGGAGCAGGGGAAGGTGCGGCCGGCCAGGAGGAGGGCGCGCCAGGAGGAGTCCTACTCCCACCGGGAGTAGGATTCCCCCCCTTTCCTAGTTGGAATAGGATTCGGGAGGGGGAAAGAGGAGAGAGAGAAGGAAGGGGGGGCGCCGCCCCTCTCTCCTTGTCCTATTCGGACTAGGGGGGAGGGGCGCGCGGCCCAGCCCTGGCCACCTCTCCTCTCTCCCACTAAAGCCCACTAAGGCCCATATACCTCCCGGGGGGTTCCGGTAACCTCTCGGTACTCCGGTAAAATCCCGATTTCACCCGGAACACTTCCGATATCCAAATATAGGCTTCCAATATATCAATCTTTATGTCTCGACCATTTCGAGACTCCTCGTCATGTCCATGATCACATCCGGGACTCCGAACAAACTTCGGTACATCAAAATGCATAAACTCATAATATAACTACCATCAAAACCTTAAGCGTGCGGACCCTACAGGTTCGAGAACAATGTAGACATGACCGAGACACGTCTCCGGTCAATAACCAATAGTGGAACCTGGATGCTCATATTGGCTCCCACATATTCTACGAAGATCTTTATCGGTCAGACCGCATAACAGCATACGTTGTTCCCTTTGTCATCGGTATGTTACTTGCCCGAGATTCGATCGTCGGTATCTCAATACCTAGTTCAATCTCGTTACCGGCAAGTATCTTTACTCGTTTCGGAATACATCATCTTGCAACTAACTCATTAGTTGTAATGCTTGCAAGGCTTATGTGATGTGCATTACCGAGAGGGCCCAGAGATACCTCTCCGACAATTGGAGTGACAAATCCTAATCTCGAAATACGCCAACCCAACATGTACCTTTGGAGACACCTGTAGAGCTCCTTTATAATCACCCAGTTACGTTGTGATGTTTGGTAGCACACAAAGTGTTCCTCCGGCAAACGGGAGTTGCATAATCTCATAATCATAGGAACATGTATAAGTCATGAAGAAAGCAATAGCAACATATTAAACGATCGGGTGCTAAGCTAATGGAATGGGTCATGTCAATCACATCATTCTCCTAATGATGTGAACTCATTAATCAAATGACAACATATGTCTATGGTTAGGAAACATAATCATCTTCGATTAACGAGCTAGTCAAGTAGAGGCATACTAGTGACGTTTGGTTTGTCTATGTATTCACACAAGTATTATGTTTCCGGATAATACAATTCTAGCATGAATAATAAACATTTATCATGATATAAGGAAATAAAATAATAACATTATTATTGCCTCTAGGGCATATTTCCTTCAGTCTCCCACTTGCACTAGAGTCAATAATCTAGATTACACAGTAATGATTCTAACACCCATGGAGCTTTGGTGCTGATCATGTTTTGCTCGTGGAAGAGGCTTAGTCAACGGGTCTGCTATATTCAGATCCATATGTATCTTGCAAATCTCTATGCCTCCCACCTGGACTAGATCCCGGATGGAATTGAAGCGTCTCTTGATGTGCTTGGTTCTCTTGTGAAATCTGGATTCCTTTGCCAAGGCAATTGCACCAGTATTGTCACAAAAGATTTTCATTGGACCCGATGCACTAGGTATGACACCTAGATCGGATATGAACTCCTTCATCCAGACTCCTTCGTTTGCTGCTTCCGAAGCAGCTATGTACTCCGCTTCACATGTAGATCCCGCCACAACGCTTTGTTTAGAACTGCACCAACTGACAGCTCCACCATTTAATGTAAACACGTATCCGGTTTGCGATTTAGAATCGTCCGGATCAGTGTCAAAGCTTGCATCAACGTAACCATTTATGATGAGCTCTTTGTCACCTCCATATATGAGAAACATATCCTTAGTCCTTCTCAGGTATTTCAGGATGTTCTTGACCGCTGTCCAGTGATCCACTCCTGAATTACTTTGGTACCTCCCTGCTAGACTTATAGCAAGACACACATCAAGTCTGGTACACAGCATTGCATACATGATAGAGCCTATGGCTGAAGCATAGGGAACATCTTTCATTTTCTCTCTATCTTCTGCATTGGTCGGGGATTGAGTCTTACTCAATTTCACACCTTGTAACACAGGCAAGAATCCTTTCTTTGCTCGATCCATTTTGAACTTCTTCAAAACTTTGTCAAGGTATGTGCTTTGTGAAAGTCCAATTAAGCGTCTTGATCTATCTCTATAGATCTTAATGCTCAATATGTAAGCAGCTTCACCGAGGTCTTTCATTGAAAAACTCTTATTCAAGTATCCTTTTATGCTATCCAGAAATTCTATATCATTTTCGATTAGCAATATGTCATCTACATATAATATCAGAAATGCGACAGAGCTCCCACTCACTTTCTTGTAAATACAGGCTTCTCCAAAAGTCTGTGCAAAACCAAATGCTTTGATCAGACTATCAAAGCGTTTATTCCAACTCCGAGAGGCTTGCACCAGTCCATAAATGGATCGCTGGAGCTTGCACACTTTGTTAGCTCCCTTTGGATCGACAAAACCTTCCGGCTGCATCATATACAACTCTTCTTGCAGAAATCCATTCAGGAATGAAGTTTTGACATCCATTTGCCAAATTTCATAATCATAAAATGCGGAAATTGCTAACATGATTCGGACAAACTTAAGCATCGCTACGGGTGAGAAGGTCTCATCGTAGTCAATCCCTTGAACTTGCCGAAAACCTTTTGCGACAAGTCGAGCTTTGTAGACAGTAATATTACCGTCAGCGTCAGTCTTCTTTTTGAAGATCCATTTATTCTCAATTGCTTGCCGATCATTGGGCAAGTCAACCAAAGTCCATACTTTGTTCTCATACATGGATCCCATCTCAGATTTCATGGCTTCAAGCCATTTTGCGGAATCTGGGCTCACCATCGCTTCTTCATAGTTCGTAGGTTCATCATGATCTAGTAGCATGACTTCCAGAACAGGATTACCGTACCACTCTGGCGCGGATCTTACTCTGGTTGATCTACGAGGTTCAGTAGTATCTTGTTCTGAAGTTTCATGATCATTATCATTAGCTTCCTCACTAATTGGTGTAGGTGTCACAGAAACTGGTTTCTCTGATGTACTACTTTCCAATAAGGGAGCAAGTACAGTTACCTCGTCAAGTTCTACTTTCCTCCCACTCACTTCTTTCGAGAGAAACTCCTTCTCTAGAAAGTTTCCGAATTTAGCAACAAAAGTCTTGCCTTCGGATCTGTGATAGAAGGTGTATCCAATAGTTTCCTTTGGATATCCTATGAAGACACATTTCTCCGATTTGGGTTCGAGCTTATCACGTTGAAGTTTTTTCACATAAGCATTGCAGCCCCAAACTTTCAGAAACGACAACTTTGGTTTCTTGCCAATCCACAGTTCATATGGCGTCGTCTCAACGGATTTTGATGGTGCCCTATTTAACGTGAATGCGGCTGTCTCTAGAGCATATCCCCAAAACGATAGCGGTAAATCAGTAAGAGACATCATAGATCGCACCATATCTAGTAAAGTACGATTACGACGTTCGGACACACCATTACGCTGTGGTGTTCCGGGTGGCGTGAGTTGCGAAACTATTCCACATTGTTTTAAATGTACACCAAACTCGTAACTCAAATATTCTCCTCCACGATCAGATCGTAGGAATTTTATTTTCTTGTTACGATGATTTTGAACTTCACTCTAAAATTCTTTGAACTTTTCAAATGTTTCAGACTTATGTTTCATTAAGTAGATACACCCATATATGCTTAAGTCATCTGTGAAGGTGAGAAAATAACGATATCCGCCACGAGCCTCAACATTCATCGGACCACATACATCTGTATGTATGATTTCCAATAAATCTGTTGCTCTCTCCATAGTACCGGAGAACGGTGTTTTTGTCATCTTACCCATAAGGCACGGTTCGCAAGTACCAAGTGATTCATAATCAAGTGGTTCCAAAAGCCCATCAGTATGGAGTTTCTTCATGCGCTTTATACCGATATGACCCAAACGGCAGTGCCACAAATAAGTTGCACTATCATTATCAACTCTGCATCTTTTGGTTTCAACACTATGAATATGTGTGTCACTACTATCGAGATTTAATAAGAATAGACCATTCTTCATGGGTGCATGACCATAAAAGATTTACTCATATAAATAGAACAACCATTATTCTCTGATTTAAATGAATAACCGTCTCGCATCAAACAAGATCCAGATATAATGTTCATGCTCAACGCTGGCACCAAATAACAATTATTTAGGTCTAATACTAATCCCGAAGGTAGATGTAGAGGTAGCGTGCCGACCGCGATCACATCGACTTTGGAACCATTTCCCACGCGCATCGTCACCTCGTCCTTAGCCAATCTTCGCTTAATCCGTAGTCCCTGTTTCGAGTTGCAAATATTAGCAACAGAACCAGTATCAAATACCCAGGTGCTACTGCGAGCATTAGTAAGGTACACATCAATAACATGTATATCACATATACCTTTGTTCACCTTGCCATCCTTCTTATCCGCCAAATACTTGGGGCAGTTCCGCTTCCAGTGACCAGTCTGCTTGCAGTAGAAGCACTCTGTTTCAGGCTTAGGTCCAGGTTGGGTTTCTTCTCTTGAGTAGCAACTTGCTTGCTGTTTCTTTTTGAAGTTCCCCTTCTTCTTCCCTTTGCCCTTTTTCTTGAAACTAGTGGTCTTGTTGACCATCAACACTTGATGCTCCTTCTTGAATTCTACCTCCGCAGCTTTCAGCATTGCGAAGAGCTCGGGAATAGTCTTATTCATCCCTTGCATATTATAGTTCATCACGAAGCTCTTGTAGCTTGGTGGTAGTGATTGGAGAATTCTGTCAATGACGCAATCATCTGGAAGATTAACTCCCAATTGAATCAAGTGATTATTATACCCAGACATTTTGAGTATATGCTCACTGACAGAACTGTTCTACTCCATCTTGCAGCTATAGAACTTATTGGAGACTTCATATCTCTCAATCCGGGCATTTGCTTGAAATATTAACTTCAACTCCTGGAATATCTCATATGCTCCATGACGTTCAAAACATCGTTGAAGTCCTGATTCTAAGCCGTAAAGCATGGCACACTGAACTATCGAGTAGTCATCAGCTTTGCTCTGCCAGACGTTCATAACATCTGGTGTTGCTCCAGCAGCAGGCCTGGCACCCAGCGGTGCTTCCAGGACGTAATTCTTCTGTGCAGCAATGAGGATAATCCTCAAGTTACGGACCCAGTCCGTGTAATTGCTACCATCATCTTTCAACTTTGCTTTCTCAAGGAACGCATTAAAATTCAACGGAACAACAGCACAGGCCATCTATCTACAATCAAACATAAACAAGCAAGATACTATCAGGTACTAAGTTTCATGATAAATTTAGGTTCAATTAATCATATTACTTAAAAAACTCCCACTTAGATAGACATCCCTCTAATCCTCTAAGTGATTACGTGATCCAAATCAACTAAACCATGTCCGATCATCACGTGAGATGGAGTAGTTTCATTGGTGAACATCACTATGTTGATCATATCTACTATATGATTCACGCTCGACCTTTCGGTCTCCGTGTTCAGAGGCCATATCTGTATATGCTTGGCTCGTCAAGTATAACCTGAGTATTCCGCGTGTGCAACTGTTTTGCACCCGTTGTATTTGAACGTAGAGCCTATCACACCTGATGATCACGTGGTGTCTCAGCACGAAGAACTTTCGCAACGGTGCATACTCAGGGAGAACACTTCTTGATAATTAGTGAGAGATCATCTTATAATGCTACCGTCAATCAAAGCAAGATAAGATGCATAAAAGATAAACATCACATGCAATCAATATAAGTGATATGATATGACCATCATCATCTTGTGCTTGTGATCTCCATCTTTGAAGCACCGTCGTGATCACCATCGTCACCGGCGCGACACCTTGATCTCCATCGTAGCATCGTTGTCGTTTCGCCAATCTTATGCTTCCACGACTATCGCTACCGCTTAGTGATAAAGTAAAGCATTATAGCGCAATTGCATTGCATACAATAAAGCGAAAACCATATGGCTCCTGCCAGTTGCCGATAACTCGGTTACAAAACATGATCATCTCATACAATAAAATTTAGCATCATGTCTTGACCATATCACATCACAACATGCCCTGCAAAAACAAGTTAGACGTCCTCTACTTTGTTGCAAGTTTTACGTGGCTGCTACGGGCTTAAGCAAGAACCAATCTTACCTACGCATCAAAACCACAACGATAGTTTGTCAAGTTGGTGCTGTTTTAACCTTCGCAAGGACCGGGCGTAGCCATACTCGGTTCAACTAAAGTTGGAGAAACTGTCACCCGCTAGCCACCTTTGTGCAAAGCACGTCGGGAGAACCGGCCTCGCGTAAGCGTACGCGTAATGTCGGTCCGGGCCGCTTCGTCCAACAATACCGCCGAACCAAAGTATGACATGCTGGTAAGCAGTATGACTTATATCGCCCACAACTCACTTGTGTTCTACTCATGCATATAACATCAACACATAAAACCTAGGCTCTGATACCACTGTTGGGGAACGTAATAATTTCAAAATTTTCCTACGCACACGCAAGATCATGGTGATGCATAGCAACGAGAGGGGAGAGTGTGATCTACGTACCCTTGTAGACTGACAGCGGAAGCGTTAGCATAACGCGGTTGATGTAGTCGTACGTCTTCACGGCCCGACCGATCAAGCACCGAAACTACGACACCTCCGAGTTCTAGCACACGTTCAGCTCGATGACGATCCCCGGACTCCGATCCAGCAAAGTGTCGGGGAAGAGTTCCGTCAGCACGACGGCGTGGTGACGATCTTGATGTACTACCATCGCAGGGCTTCGCCTAAGCACCGCTACAATATTATCGAGGATTATGGTGGAAGGGGGCACCGCACACGGCTAAGAATATGATCACGTGGATCAACTTGTGTGTCTAGGGGTGCCCCCTGCCCCCGTATATAAAGGAGCAGGGGAAGGTGCGGCCGGCCAGGAGGAGGGCGCGCCAGGAGGAGTCCTACTCCCACCGGGAGTAGGATTCCCCCCTTTCCTAGTTGGAATAGGATTCGGGAGGGGGAAAGAGGAGAGAGAGAAGGAAGGGGGGGCGCCGCCCCCCTCTCCTTGTCCTATTCGGACTAGGGGGGAGGGGCGCGCGGCCCAGCCCTAGCCACCTCTCCTCTCTTCCACTAAAGCCCACTAAGGCCCATATACCTCCCGGGGGGTTCCGGTAACCTCCCGGTACTCTAGTAAAATCCTGATTTCACCCAGAACACTTCCGATATCCAAATATAGGCTTCTAATATATCAATCTTTATGTCTCGACCATTTCGAGACTCCTCGTCATGTCCGTGATCACATCCTGGACTCCGAACAAACTTTGGTACATCAAAATGCATAAACTCATAATATAACTGTCATCAAAACCTTAAGCGTGCGGACCCTACGGGTTCGAGAACAATGTAGACATGACCGAGACACGTCTCCGGTCAATAACCAATAGCGGAACCTGGATGCTCATATTGGCTCCCACATATTCTACGAAGATCTTTATCTGTCAGACCGCATAACAGCATACGTTGTTCCCTTTGTCATCGGTATGTTACTTGCCCGAGATTCGATCGTCGGTATCTCAATACCTAGTTCAATCTCGTTACCGGCAAGTCTCTTTACTCGTTTCGTAATACAGCATCTTGCAACTAACTCATTAGTTGTAATGCTTGCAAGGCTTATGTGATGTGCATTACCGTGAGGGCCCAGAGATACCTCTCCGACAATCGGAGTGACAAATCCTAATCTCGAAATACGCCAACCCAACATGTACCTTTGGAGACACCTGTAGAGATCCTTTATAATCACCCAGTTCCGTTGTGACGTTTGGTAGCACACAAAGTGTTCCTCCGGCAAACGGGAGTTGCATAATCTCATAGTCATAGGAACATGTATAAGTCATGAAGAAAGCAACAGCAACATATTAAACGATCGGGTGCTAAGCTAATGGAATGGGTCATGTCAATCACATCATTCTCCTAATGATGTGATCCCATTAATCAAATGACAACATATGTCTATGGTTAGGAAACATAACCATCTTCGATTAACGAGCTAGTCAAGTAGAGGCATACTAGTGACGTTTGGTTTGTCTATGTATTCACACAAGTATTATGTTTCCGGATAATACAATTCTAGCATGAATAATAAACATTTATCATGATATAAGGAAATAAAATAATAACATTATTATTGCCTCTAGGGCATATTTCCTTCAGTAATGTTAGTAGATATTGATTTTTGGAATAGGAACAATAAAAACAGCAAGGTACCAAGTAACAAAAGTGAGCACAAACTGTATTGCAGTGCTTGAAAATGAGGCCTAGGGTTCATACTTTCGCTAGTGCAATCTCTCAACAATGCTAATATAATTGGATCATATAACCATCCCTCAACGTGCGATGAAGAATCACTCCAAATTTCTTATCTAGCGGAGAACATAAGAAGTTATCCTTTCTGATCGATCTATATATCCAAGAGTTCTTACTAAAATAACACCAAGTTATCCTTTCTGATCGATCTATCTAAGAGTTCGTACTAAAATAACACCACATGATACACATCAACCAACTCTAATATCACCTAGATACTCCAATATCACCGCAAGTATCCGTGAGTTGATTATGCGATATGCATCAAACAATTTCAGATTCATAATACTCAATCCAACACAAAGAACCTCAAGGAGTGCCTGAAAGGATCGAGAAGAGGTGTCTAGAGGGGGGGGGGTGATTAGACACTAAGTGCTAAAAGTTGCAGTTTTTAATTTTCTTAAGTTGAAGTGGAGTTTAGGCACAAGTTTAACAAACGCAATACATATCAAGTAAGCATGCAAAGAGTATATGAGCACCGGAAAGTAAAGCATGCAACTTGCAAGAATGTAAGGGGAAGGGTTTGGAATAATCAAACGCAATCGGAGACACAGATGTTTTTGTCGTGGTTCCGATAGGTGGTGCTATCGTACATCCACGTTGATGGAGACTTCAACCCACGAAGGGTAATGGTTGCGCGAGTCCACGGAGGGCTCCACCCACGAAGGGTCCACGAAGAAGCAACCTTGTCTATCCCATCATGGCCATCTCCCATGAAGGACTTGCCTCACTAGCGGTAGATCTTCACGAAGTAGGCGATCTCCTTGCCCTTACAAACTCCTTGGTTCAACTCCACAATCTTTGTCGGAGGCTCCCAAGTGACACCTAGCCAATCTAGGAGACACCACTCTCCAAGAAGTAACAAATGGTGTGTTGATGATGAACTCCTTGCTCTTGTGCTTCAAATGATAGTCTCCCCAACACTCAACTCTCTCTCACATGATATGGATTTGGTGGAAAGAAGATTTGAGTGGAAAGCAACTTGGGAAGGCTAGAGATCAAGATTCATATGGTAGGAATGGAATATATTGGCCTTAACACATGAGTAGGTGGTTCTCTCTCAGAAAATGTGTATTGGAAGTGTAGGTATGTTCTGATGGCTTTCTCCACTAATGAAGAGTGGGTGGAGGGGTATATATAGCCTCCACACAAATTCTAACCGTTACACACAATTTACCAATCTCGGTGAGACCGAATTGAGAAACTCGGTCGGACCGATTTAGAAAATCTAGTGACCGTTAGGATTTTCGGTGGGACCGACTGGATCAACTCGGTGGGACCGATGTGATAGGGTTAGGGTAAATCCAAAACTCGGTTTGACCAATTACTTAAACTCGGTGGGACCGATTTGGGTAATAAGTGAAACAGAGAGTTGGCCAAGCAAACTCGGTGGGGCCAATTGCATATCTCGGTGGGACCGAAAGTATTGCAATAGGTAACAGAGAGTTTGCAAGCCCATCTCGGTGGGACCGAGATCCCATCGGTGAGACCGAACTGATTAGGGTTTCTGGCAGTGGCTATGTCAACTGAACTCGGTGGCTCCGGATAGAAAGAATCGGTGGGGCCGAGTTGGATATTTGGTGTGGGACATATATGGAAGTGAGAAAGTGGTTGAGGGCTTTGGAGCATATCACTAAGCACTTTGAGCAAGCAAGCCATTAAGCAACACCTCATCCCCTCTTGATAGTATTGGCTTTTCCTATAGACTCAATGTGATCTTGGATCACTAAAATAGAAAATGTAGAGTCTTGATCTTGAAGCTTGAGCCAATCCTTTGTCCTTAGCATCTTGAAGGGGTTCCACATCCTTTAGTCCATGCCACTTAATTTGTTGAACTTGTCTGAAACATACTAGGTAAACATATTAGTCCAACAAGAGATATGTTGTCATTAATTATCAAAATCACCCAGGGAGCACTTGTGCTTTCAATCTCCCCCTTTTTGGTAATTGATGGCAACATACATCAAAGCTTTAGATAAAGATATAGAGAATAGCAAGTAAAGCTTTGGAAAGACATGTAACGGGCATAGGCTCCCCTTACATGTATGCAATCATGTGAATATGGAATATAGAAGCATGTGAGAGCATAACCATGACAGAGTAGGCAATGTCTTACATGTATCTTGGCTATATGCATCAGAGCAAAAGATATGAATATGGGAAATGTACCTTCATGCCCATGAGTCCTTCTTGCAAACAGTATGTACATCAACAAGAATTTCTCATAGTCATGACTATGATGCATATACTTACCTTGTGGTCTTGAGTTGGCTAGGATGGGATGAGCCTGCGTAAACAAGGTTAGATGACATAGATGCACCCACTAGCTAGAGCAAACAAAAGAAACCACAAGAGTACCAAGACTAGGATGACATGTAGAGTGAGTACAGAGTACCACGATAGATATTGACATGTCCCCAAAGAGAAAGATATGCAACGAATTTAAGAATTTTCTTTCCCTTAGAAGTCTTGCTCCCCCTAAATCTAGCATGGGATATTGGGAGAAGATAGGGAACAGAAAAACAAAGCTCAAAGAAATAAACACATATGAACATGTCTTTCCCCCTAGAAGACATGTTGCATCTCTCCTCTTGAACATCAAGCATCTGGGATCCTTGAAGATTACTCTTTCCTGGAGTATTCCCTCCCCCTAGAGATCTCTCCCCCTAGAGATATGATTAAGCTTTGATGTGATCTCTCTCTCCCCCTTTGACATCAATTTCCAAGAAGGGTCTTCTGGAATTTGTCGTGAATGGGTTCGGTCCTTGAACCACAGTAGAAAGCATTTAAGGTAAATGTGATGCTTGCAGAGGACAAGATTCATTGAGTGGAGCTGGATCAAGAATAAAGCAGGAATAAATGGCAAAATGTTTTTCCTGTAGTAAAATCGGTGTCACCGAGTTGTATGCTTCGGTTACTCCAATAATCTTCGGCTAGACCGGAGACATGAAACCGGTGGAACCGAGTTCATCACAGAGAGAAACACTTGTCACCTCAGCTCACTAGACAAATAAGATCTCACAAAGATTTGCAATGAATTGGATGCAGAAAATGCAGAACAAAAAAGCAAAGAAAAGAGACTAAATGATCTAGATGAAGTTTTTTTGAAAGGGGAAACAAATATGCATGAGACAAATGCAAGAACACAGAAAAGAACACAAGAGAACTTCATCTAGAGTTGGGCGGTGACAAAGTCACCTATGTTAGAGTATATTGACTTAGGAGTCAAGTGAGATCACTTGATCATAGGTCATACTCATCGTTTAAGCTCAAAATGGGGTTACCATTTTTCGTTTAAGTATCTTGATGTATTCACATCTCGTCGAGCTGCTTTGACTCATGACTTGGAGTAAAGCTTCTCTAAGATGAAATAACATACCTTGGGTGGTGGTGTTGATCTTGATAATGTAGTTGGACTTGTGTGGGTTGCTCGAGGTTGATGTAGCCTATCAAGAGTTGGGAGCGCCCTTTGGATTTTGAGTTCATCTACCTACATGGGTTAGTTTTCGCAAGGAATAGCACTTGTGTATCCAACATGACAATCATGAAACTCAACATAGAATTTGTCAAAGGATATGTTTGAGAGGTTTCGTGCTTCCTTGTCATCAACCACCATTGTGTACAGACTTGGTGATGTAGAGATTGTTCAAGATGTGAGTGAGTTGCAATCTCATAGAATTAGATTCATCCAAGTTCCTACAAGGGTTAGATAACATGCAAGATGCAAATTTGTCCAAGATATAAGATAATCATCATAAAAAAATATCAAGGATTAGTCGTAAGCTCAAGTCTTGCATGTATCCAATGGAGTTCCTACTCCAAGTTTGAAGCATCAATGATGTTCAATTCACCTCTTAACCTGCAAAACACTTTCTCATCAAGTGGTTTAGTGAATATATCCGCTAATTGCTTATTGGTGCGAACATGCTTAAGTTTTATGTCACCCTTAGCAACGTGATCTCGAATGAAATGATGATGAACTTCAATATGCTTAGTTTGAGAGTGTTGCACGTGATTGTGAGAAATCTTGATAGCACTTTCATTGTCACAAAGTAATGGAACATGTTTCACATATATCCCATAATCTTTAAGAGTTTGGGTCATCCAAAGTAATTGAGCACAACATGAACCAGCGGCAATGTATTCCGCTTCGGCGGTGGATAAGGATACTGAGTTTTGTTTCTTGGAAGACCAAGACACAAGAGATCTACCAAGGAATTGACAAGTACCCGAAGTGGACTTTCTATCAACCTTGTCACTGGCATAGTCCGAGTCAGAGTAGCCAACAAGATCAAAGGAAGCCCTCTTTGGATACCAAATGCCAAAATTTGGTATGTATTAAGTATCTCACTATCCTCTTCACGGCCTTAAGATGACATTCCTTAGGAGCAGCTTGATATCGTGCACACATGCACACACTTAGCATGATATCGGGACGTGAAGCACATAGATATAATAATGAACCAATCATAGAGTGATAAACCTTTTGATCAACTGGTTCACCATCTTTGGTCAAATCAAGATGTCCACTAGTAGGCATGGGTGTAGTCATACCTTTGCATTCTTGCATATTGAACTTCTTGAATAAGTGAAAGATCGTGGATGTCGCCTAGAGGGGGGGGGGTGAATAGGCGTTTTAAAATAATTACGGTTTAGGCTTGAACAAATGCGGAATAAACCTAGAAGTTAATTTGCCAAGCACAAAACCTAAAACAACTAGGCTCACCTATGTGCACCAACAACTTATGCTAAGAAAGATAAGCAACTATGTGATAGCAAGATATATGACAAGAACCAATATGGCTATCACAAAGTAAAGTGCATAAGTAAAGGGCTCGGGTAAGAGATAACCGAGGCACGATGAGACGACGATGTATCCCGAAGTTCACACCCTTGCGGATGCTAATCTCCGTTTGGAGCGGTGTGGAGGCACAATGCTCCCCAAGAAGCCACTAGGGCCACCGTAATCTCCTCACGCTCTCGCACAATGCAAGATGACGTGATTCCACTAAGGGACCCTTGAGGGCGGTCACCGAACCCGTACAAATGGCAACCCTTGGGGGCGGTCACCGAACCCATACACTTTGGCAACCCTTGGGGGCAGTCACCGGTACCCGTCAAATTGCTCGGGGCGATCTCCACAACCTAATTGGAGACCCCGACGCTTGCCGGGAGTTTTGCACCACAATGATTGAGCTCCGAACACCAACAACCGTCTAGGGCGCCCAAGCACCCAAGAGGAACAAGCTCAAGGGTACCAAGCACCCAAGAGTAATAAGCTTCTCAACTTGTAACTTCCACATATCACGTGGAGAACTCAAACCGATGCACCAAATGCAATGGCAAGGGCACAAGGAGTGCCCAAGTCCTTCTCTCTCAAATCCCACTGAAGCAACTAATGCTAGGGAGGAAAATGAGAGGAAGAACAAGAAAGAGAACACCAAGAATTCCAAGATCTAGATCCAAGAGGTTCCCCTCACATAGAGGAGAAAGTGATTGGTGGAATGTGGATCTAGATCTCCTCTCTCTTCTCCCTCAAAAACTAGCAAGAATCCATGTAGGGATTGAGAGTTAGCAAGCTCGAAGAAGGTCAACAATGGGGGAAGAACACGAGCTCGAAGGATAAGGTTCAATGGGGAAGAAGACCCCCCTTTTATAGGAGGGGGAAAATCCAACCGTTATGTGCTCAGCCCGCACACGAGCGGTACTACCGCTCCACGAGCGGTACTAACACTCAGGCAGAAGAAAGAGAGAAAAGGAGCAACAAAACAAGAACCTTGGGGCGGTAGTACCGCAGGAGACAGCGGTACTACCGCTGGGTTAAGCGGTACTACCGCTCCCTTCGGCGGTACTGCCGCCCAGAACGAAGGGGAAAGGGAAAGAGGGAACCGGGCGGTACTACCACGGAGGAAGGGCGGTACTGCCGCTAAGGAGCGGTACTGCCGCACTACTGCCGCAGCGAGGTACCGCACAATCCGACACAGAAAAAGACCCCTCGAATCGACGCGGTAGGGACCTGGTAAGCCAGCGGTAGTACTGCTGCGGAGTCACCGCCGGTACTACCGCTGCGAAGCGGTACTGCCGCTTGTGACCCCTCAGTGGTACTACCACTGGGTACCACGGTACTACTGCTGGGACCCTGACAAAACCACACTCAAGAAAACAAGAACTGCCATAACTTCTATATATGAGCTCCAAATTGAGCAAACTCAAGCTTGTTGGAAACAAGACGACGAGTAGCATCAAAACAACGACTGGTTATAGTAAGAAGAGGCAGGGGAGGTATGCCAACAAATAGAGGAGGGAAACCTCCAACCGAGAAGAACCGACAAAACCTCCAACATCGAAAACATCAAAGAAGAAGCATGTGAACTCCGTTTTCGATGAACTTGAGCTTGTCATCAAGATGACCATAAGATCTAAGACTCTCAAAGAGAACCAAACAAGAACCAAGAAAGATGATGCAAGGATGCAATGGTTTGAGCTCTCAACGAACGATATGATCAAGATACTCATCGAGAGCCCCCCTTGATAGTACGGCAATCGATCCTATAACCCGGTCTCCCAACTACCATCATGAGACCGGTAAAATAGAAAACCTATCAAGGGCAAACCTTTACCTTGCACATGGTCCACTTGAGCTAGATGATGATGATCTTGACTTCCTCAAGTTGGACCATCTTTCTTGATTGTGTTGGCTCGATGAAGACTAGTTGATTGCTCCCCCATACTCCACTATGGGTGAGCCACTCTTCCACACATCTTCACATGTCCATTGTCACCACAATGGACGGCAAGCTTCAAGCATTTGATCTCTTCGTGATGCTCCACTTGAACTTGCACACCGCAACCTTTCTTGATTGTGTTGACTCGATGAAGACTAGTTGGCTGCTCCCCCATACTCCACTATGGGTGAGCCACTCTTCCGCACATCTTCACAAGTCCATTGTCACCACAAAGGACGGCAAGCTTCAAGCATTTGATCTCTTTGTGATGCTCCACTTGAACTTGCACACCGCAACCTAACCCCACAAAGAACCCTCACAAAGACCATGGGTTAGTACACAAAGCGTAATTGACAATGCTTACCATACCATGGGATCACTTGATCCCTCTCGGTACATCTTCTACGCTTTGTGGGTTGATCAACTTGATTCACTCTTTGACTTAGTCTTGATCAACCTCTCACAAGACCAACCCTTAGGTAATTCCTTGAATAGCACCTTGGTCGACACAAACTCTCCTTGAAACCAACACATGTACTCCAAGAAAAGCCTATGGATAAAACCTTCAAATATAACTCAAGGCAACCATTAGTCCATAGAGATTGTCATGAATTACCAAAACCAAACATGGGGGCACCGCATGTTCTTTCAATAATTCCTTGGTGTACTTCGTTTGAGAGACAAAGGTGCCTTCCTTAGTTTGCTTGATTTGCAAACCAAGAAAGAATATGAGTTCACTCATCATAGACATCTCAAACTTCTCCGACATTAGCTTCCCAAACTTTTCACTAAAATGAGGGCTAGTTGATCCAAATATAATATCATCAACATAAATTTGGCATACAAATAGTTCTCCATTAACCATTTTAGTAAAAAGAGTGGAATCTATTTTTCCAATTTCAAAGCCTTTTTCAATAAGGAACTTGGTCAAGCATTTATACCATGCTCTAGGAGATTGTTGAAGACCATAAAGGGCTTTGTGAAGTTTGTAGACATGATTAGGTTTCTTAGGATTGACAAATCCGGGAGGTTGCTTAACATAAACTTCCTCCTCAATTTCACCATTTAGAAAAGCACTTTTAATGTCCATTTGGTACAAAGTGATATCATGGTGATTAGCATAAGCAAGTAAGATGCGAATGGACTCAAGTCTAGCAATGGGAGCATATGTCTCACCATAGTCCATACCTTCGACTTGTGTGTAGCCTTGGGCGATGAGACATGCTTTGTTGCGAACCACTTGTCCATCTTCATCTTGCTTGTTGCAAAACACCCATTTGGTACCGATGATGTTGTGGTTGTTGTTGGGCTTTTCAACCAATGTCCACACTTGATTTCTCTCAAAGTTGTGTAGCTCTTCATGCATAGTGTTTATCCAATTCGGATCTTCCAATGCTTCTTCAACCTTCATAGGTTCAATGCGAGAGATGAATGAATAGTGTTCACAAAAGTTAACTAAACGAGTTTTTGAGCGAGTGATTCTCTCGGTTTGGATATCATTGTAGATTTGCTCCACGGGATGATCTTTAGCAATTCTTGCTCGAACTCGTGAAAGCTTTTGCTTGGGTCTTGGTTGAACATCTTCTTCATCTCGTTCTTCTTCTTGGCCTTCTTCATTGTTAGCGTTGTCGTTCTCTTGTCGTGGTGGAGAAGGAGGTTGTTGACGTTCATCTTGGTGCACTTCCTCCTTTTCTTCATCTTGGTGTGTCCCACTCATGGATGCTCCCATATCAACTCTTCGTTCACCTTTGTCGTGAGGTAGAAGCTTCCACTTGGACGGACGAGGCACTCTCCTTTATCTCCGTTGGACAAATCTTGCCAATAGACAAGTCTTGAATTGCTTCCGAGGGATCTTTATCTCCTACATCAATTGGCAATTGCTCTACTTGCGAGCCGTTAGATTCATCAAACTTCACATCTACCATTTCTTCAACCTTTCGGGTGAAATTGTTGTAGACACGGTATGTGTGAGAGTTTGAGCCATAACCAAGTAGGAAACCTTCATGAGACTTAGGGGCAAATTTAGAACGACGATGCTTATCAAGAATGTAACACTTTGAGCCGAATACTCGAAAGTATCCAACTTGGGGTTTGTTACCGGTGAGGAGCTCGTATGCCGTCTTGCCGTGTAGCTTGTGAAGATACAAGCAATTTGTTGCATGACAAGCTGTCTCAACCGCTTCCGCCCAAAAGTGTTTTGGCGTCTTATACTCATCAAGCATCGTTCTTGCCATCTCGATAAGAGTCCGGTTCTTCCTCTCAACAACTCCATTTTGCTGAGGTGTGTATGTAGCCGAGAACTCATGTGCGATCCCTTCTTCGTCAAGAAAGGTGTCTACATTTGCGTTCTTGAACTCCGTTCCGTTGTCGCTGCGAACCTTCTTGATCTTCATGTCAAATTGATTTTGGGCCTTCCTAGCAAAGTTCTTGAAGATCTTTTGGACCTGCGATTTGTTATCAAGAAAGAACACCCACGTAAATCTTGAAAAATCATCAACTATGACTAGACCAAATGAGTTACCACCGAGACTCTTGTAGGCATTTGGACCAAAGAGATCCATGTGAAGTAGCTCGAGTGGTCTTCTTGTGGTCATGATGTTCTTAGCGCGATGACTTCCTCCAACTTGTTTCCCTGCTTGACAAGCACTACAAAGTCTATCCTTGTCAAATATGACATCGTTAACGCCCAGGATATGCTTTTCTTTAATGAGTTTGTCAAGGTTTCGCATGCCCACATGGCCTAGCCTTCTATGCCACAACCAGACTTTAGAAGATTTAGCAATTAAGCAAGTTCTAGGTTGAGCCTTTTTAGTGAAATCAACAATGTAAAGATCTCCTCTACGTATACCGGTAAAGACCATTTTATGATTATCTCTACAAAACACTTGGCAGTCTATTTCAGTAAATAGGACATTGAAACCGAAATCAGCAAGTCTAGATACTGAAAGTAAGTTGTAGCCAAGAGATTCAACGAGCATGACATTTTGTATGGATCTATCATGTGAGATGGCCACCTTACCAAGGCCAACCACCTTACCCTTTGAATTATCACCAAAAGTGACATGCTTTCGAGGGCCGTCGTTTCCAGCAAGCTCACGGAACATGTCTTTATCTCCGGTCATATGATCAGTACATCCACTATCAAGGACCCATTCCTTTCCTCCAGCCATGTAGCCGCGAAGATTTTCCATAAGACCAAAGTGTCTCATCGCATCATTGAGATCATAGTCACCATCATCATCATCCTCATCAGAGTATCCATGTTCAACATCATCTTGTGATTGATCAATTCCTAGAGAGGGTAATTCATTAGATAAATGATCATTTCTATAGTTATCTTTATGAATTCTAATAGCTCTGGAAATGATATTGCTAATGATTCCAATATCTGCTTTGGCACTCGTAAGATTAGTAAGCTCAAATAAGCAGTCACCAAATTTGGGATCATTGGAACTCATCTTAATAAAGGCAATAGACTTATGGAGGATTTCATCTAGATCTTTCAAGGAATAATTTGGAAAGAGTTCCTCAAGAAATTTCCATATGGTGTAGGCACACTTAAGAGTAGGCAAACATCCAATCAAGTTTCTAGGCAAGCCTCTAGTGATAAGATTAACAGTTCTAAGATTGCGAATCATGTCAATTGACTCATCAAGGGTAGGATGCATGGGATCAACATGAGGAGCACAAGGACTAGCAATATACTTTTTCAAGTGATATTCATTAAAAATCTCAAGCATTTCATTTTTCCACTCATGAAAATATTCTCCATCAATAATAGGCACTCTACGTCTAAGACTCCCCAAAGTAGACATATCCATCTTCCTCCAAAGGTGTTTAAACCAAGGCAATGGAGACCAATGCTCTGATACCAATTGAAAGGATCGAGAAGAGGTGTCTAGAGGAGGGGTGATTAGACACTAAGTACTAAAAGTTGCAGTTTTTAATTTTCTTAAGTTGAAGTGGAGTTTAGGCACAAGTTTAACAAACACAATACATATCAAGTAAGCATACAAAGAGTATATGAGCAGCGGAAAGTAAAGCATGCAACTTGCAAGAATGTAAGGGGAAGGGTTTGGAATAATCAAACACAATTAGAGACACGGATGTTTTTGTCATGGTTCCGATAGGTGGTGCTATCGTACATCCATGTTGATGGAGACTTCAACCCACGAAGGGTAACGGTTGCGCGAGTCCACGGAGGGCTCCACCCACGAAGGGTCCACGAAGAAGCAACCTTGTCTATCCCATCATGGCCATCTCCCACGAAGGACTTGCCTCACTAGCGGTAGATCTTCACGAAGTAGGCGATCTCCTTGCCCTTACAAACTCCTTGGTTCAACTCCACAATCTTTGTTGGAGGCTCCCAAGTGACACCTAGACAATCTAGGAGACACCACTCTCCAAGAAGTAACAAATGGTGTGTTGATGATGAACTCCTTGCTCTTGTGCTTCAAATGATAGTCTCCCCAACACTCAACTCTCTCTCACATGATATGGATTTGGTGGAAAGAAGATTTGAGTGGAAAGCAACTTGGGAAGGCTAGAGATCAATATTCATATGGTAGGAATGGAATATCTTGGCCTCAACACATGAGTAGGTGGTTCTCTCTCAGAAAATGTGTATTGGAAGTGTAGGTATGTTCTGATGGCTCTCTCCACTAATGAAGAGTGGGTGGAGGGGTATATATAGCCTCCACACAAATTCGAACGGTTACACATAATTTACCAATCTCGGTGAGACCGAATTGAGAAACTCGGTCGGCCCGATTTAGAAAATCTAGTGACCGTTAGGATTTTCGGTGGGACTGACTGGATCAACTCGGTGGAACCGATGTGCTAGGGTTAGGGTAAATCCAAAACTCGGTTTGACCGATTACTTAAACTTGGTGGGACCGATTTGGGTAATAAGTGAAACAGAGAGTTGGCCAAGCAAACTCGGTGGGGCCGATTGCATATCTCTGTGGGACCGAAAGTATTGCAATAGGTAACAGAGAGTTTGCAAGCCCATCTCGGTGGGACCGAGATCCCATCGGTGAGAACGAACTGATTAAGGTTTCTGGCAGTGGCTATGTCAACTGAACTCGGTGGCTCCGGATAGAAAGAATTGGTGGGGCCGAGTTGGATATTCGGTGTGGGACATATATGGAAGTGAGAAAGTGGTTGAGGGCTTTGGAGCATATCACTAAGCACTTTGAGCAAGCAAGCCATTAAGCAACACCTCATCCCCTCTTGATAGTATTGGCTTTTCCTATAGACTCAATGTGATCTTGGATCACTAAAATAGAAAATGTAGAGTCTTTATCTTGAAGCTTGAGCCAATCCTTTGTCCTTAGCATCTTGAAGGGGTTCCACATCCTTTAGTCCATGCCACTTAATTTGTTGAACTTGTCTGAAACATACTAGGTAAACGTATTAGTCCAACAAGAGATATGTTGTCATTAATTATCAAAATCACCCAGGGAGCACTTGTGCTTTCAGTGCCCCAAGATTTCTACTAGAGAAACAAGGACAAAAATGTGCATCAACCACTATGCATAGATTACCCTAATGTCACCTCGGGAATCCATGAGTTCAGTGCCAAAACATATATCAAGTGAATCAATATGATACTCCATTGTTACCACGAGTACTCATAGCAAGACATACATCGAGTGCTATCAAAACCATAAAAGTATTCAATCCGATAATAACGAAATCTCAAAGGTAAAACTCAATTCATCACAACAAGATAGAGAGGGAGAAACACCATATGTGACACCCCCGATTCAATCGTACACTAATCATACACGCAAACGTGTACGATCAAGATCAAGGACTCACGGGAAGATATCACAACACAACTCTACAAATAAAATAAGTCATACAAGCATCATATTACAAGCCAGGGGCCTCGAGGGCTCGAATACAAGAGCTCGATCATAGACGAGTCAGCGGAAGCAACAATATCTGAGGACGGACATAAGTTAAACAAGTTTGCCTTAAGAAGGCTAGCACAAACTGGGATACAGATCGAAAGAGGCGCAGGCCTCCTGCCTGGGATCCTCCTAAACTACTCCTGGTCGTCGACATCGGGCTGCACGTAGTATTAGGCACCTCCCGAGTAGTAGTAGTCGTCGTCGACGGTGGCGTCTGGCTCCTGGGCTCCAACGTCTGGTCGCAGCAATCGGGTATAGAAAGGGGGAAAATAGGGAGCAAAGCAACCGTGAGTACTCATCCAAAGTACTCGCAAGCAAGGAGCTACACTACATATGTATGCATTGGTATCAAATGGAATAAGGGTATCATATGTGGACTGAACTACAGAATGCCGGAATAAGAGGGGGATAGCTAGTCCTTTCGAAGACTACGCTTCTGGTAACCTCCATCTTGCAGCAGGAGAACAGAGTAGATGGTAAGTTCACCAAGTAGCATCGTGTAGCATAATCCTAACCGATGATC
This sequence comes from Triticum urartu, assembly GCF_003073215.2. Taxonomy (NCBI): domain Eukaryota; kingdom Viridiplantae; phylum Streptophyta; class Magnoliopsida; order Poales; family Poaceae; genus Triticum; species Triticum urartu. Next base: position 456,544,618 of record NC_053024.1, read on the forward strand.
CTCCCCTTGTCGCCCTGTGAGAGAGCTATCACCAGTTGTATCTGGCACTTGGAAGGGTGTGTTTTATTAAGTATCCGGTTCTAGTTTTCATAAGGTCAAGGTACAACTCCAAGTCGTCCTGTTACCGAAGATCACGGCTATTCGAATAGATTAACTTCCCTGCAGGGGTGCACCACATTTCCCAACACGCTCGATCCCCTTTGTCCGGACACACTTTTCAAGGTCATGCCCGGCCTCGGAAGATCAACACGTCGCAGCCCTACCTAGGCACAACAGAGAGGTCAGCACGCCGGTCTAAATCCTATGGCGCAGGGGTCTGGGCTCATCGCCCATTGCACACCTGCATGTTGCGTACGCGGCCGGTGAGCAGACCTAGCCTCCCTTATACAAGGGTAGGCGTTCCAGTCCAACCCGGCGCGCGTCGCTCAGTCGCTGACATCACGAAGGCTTCGACTGATACCACGACGTCGAGTGCCCATAACTGTCTCCGCATAGATGGTTAGTGCGTATAGGCCAGTAGCCAGACTCAGATCAAATACCAAGATCTCGTTAAGCATGTTAAGTATCCGCGAACGCCGACCAGGGCCAGGCCCACCTCTCTCCTAGGTGGTCTCAACCTGCCCTGTCGCTCCGCCTCAAAGTAAAAATCGGGGGCCGTCGGGAACCCAGGCCCACCTCTACCGGGATGGAGCCACCTGCCCCTTTAGCCCCCATCTCCGAACAGTATCATAAGTAATGTAACAGTATAAGTATATATCATATGCCCGTGATCACCTCCCGAGTGATCACGGCCTAGTAGTATAGCATGGCAGACAGACAAGACTGTAGGGCCACTGATGGAACACTAGCATCCTATACTAAGCATTTAGGATTGCAGGTAAAGGTAACAACAATACTAGCAAGGACAGGCTATGCATCAAGATAGGATTAGCGGAAAGCAGTAACATGCTACACTACTCTAATGCAAGCAGTAGAGAGAAGAATAGGCGATATCTGCTGATCAAAGGGGGGGCTTGCCTGGTTGCTCTAGCAAGAGAGAGGGGTCATCAACACCGTAATCGAACTGGGGGTCGCCGGCAGTCTCGGGGTCTACCGGAAAGAAGTAACGGAGGGGGAACACAATAAATAACAAAGAAATCAAAGCAACACACGGCATAACATAGCAATACGCGGTGCTAGGTGTGCCCTAACGCAGTACTAGGTGATACCGAGAAAGGGGGGAAACATCCGGGAAAGGATTCCCGGTGTTTCGTGTTTTCGGACAGATGAACTGAAGGGGGAAAGTTGCAAGTTCGATAGGTTAGGGATGTGTGGCGGACGAACGGGCTGCGCATCCGGATTCGTCTCGTCGTTCTGAGCAACTTTCGTGTAGAAAGTATTTCCATCTGAGCTACGATTTATTTTATATGATTTTCTTAAGTTTTAAATCATTTTAGAATTTATTTAATTAATTTAATTCAACAATATCCAGAATAGTGCATGCTGACGTCAGCATGATGTCAGCAGTCAACAGAGATGTTGACTGGTCAAACTGACGTGTGGGTCCAATGGGACCCACCTGTCATTCCCTGTTTAGATTAATTAGGAATGAGCTAAAATAATTACTGTTTAATTAAACTACTAGTTAATTAGATTAATTAAACAGGATTAATTAACTTAATTAATTAATAATTTATTTTATTTATTCATTTTTATTTTTATTTATTTACTTATTTATTTTCTTTAATCCTTTTTTAAACGTTCAGGGGGCGTGGGGCCCCTGTGTCATAGGCAAGGGGGGTCCTAGCGGGCATGGGCGCGCGGGCTAACGGGCATGGGGGTGCCAGGGCAGAGCCCCGTGAGCGCGCCAGCGCCGGTGCGGTGACTCAGGGGCGCCACGGCGGATGAGGCCGGGCGGGCGACGGCAGTGGCCCAGGCGAGCCGGCGCAAGAGGCGAGGCCCGTAGCAGGGGGGTCACGGGAGGCGGCGATCGGCGCGGGCAGCACTGCGGGGCCGCGTGAAGCTGAGCGAGCTTCAAAGGAGGGGCAATCGACGAGCGGCAGCCAGCACAAGTGGGGAGGCGCGAGCGGGGGGAGCACGAGCTCGGGCGCGTCGGCGTTGGCACCCTACGGCGAAGTAGTGCATAGGAGGGAGGGAAGGCGATAGAGGGCCTCACGTTGCTGCTGTAGGGCATTTGGCAGCGATCTCGAGGATGGCCGGCGACGGGGACGACGGAGAAGCTGCGGGGCGGAGGTGGTAGCCCACAGGCGCGAGCGTGCTCGCCGGGGTCGCGGGGAGCCGCGGTGGACGCGACCGAGACGGCGAGGCACCGGCACGGTAGTGGTGGCGGAGGCGGGCACCGGTCGACGAGGGGACTCCGACGTGGGGAGCAAGGCGAGGGGAGGCCGGATCCGCGACGGGGCCTCCGGGATCCGTCCATCTCCAGCGAGGAGGCAGCTTGGCGCGGTCGACGCGGGCTCCGGGCGACGACGGACGGCGTCAGGCGGGTGCAGGGCGAGCGGCGGTGTCGAGGGACGAGCGGGGCGATGCGGGATCGGGGTCGGGGTCGTTGCCCCCGATCCAGATCAAGGAAGCAGAGGGAGGCGTGCGGGGAAATGAGTGGGGGGTGGGGAACGAGGGGAGTGGGGGCGTCGGTCGTCTAGGGTTAGGTCGGGCGGCGGCTGGGCCGACTGGACCGGCCTAGTGGGTCCAGAGGCCAGCTGGGCCGTGGCCCAGTGGGGGGGGGGTTCTTCTATTTCCCTTTTTTTGTTAGTTTTGTTTTCTGTTTTTTATACTTTGCTTTCTTTTAGTTTCCTTTTATTTTAGTTTTAGTAAATTACCAAAGTGGCACCTAAATAGGATTTTACAAATTATGCCACTGCCACAATAGTTTAATACTTATAACAATTTAGTTTTGAAAATGTTTATTATTTTTAAAGCATTAAAAGAATTGTTTTTGCTACTCTTTTATTCATTTAAGAGTATTTAAACATTTTATAAAAGTGTGGTTTCTCCACCATAATTATCTATGCATTATTTGGCTCACTCCGAACATTTTAGTTTTAATATTTGAAAACTTTTATTGTTTGCTTGATTTTGAATTTGAATTCGAACCGGTTTCGACCTAACGTGAGATTAGCAACAGTAATCGAGGTGACGTGGCATCATTAGCAGAGGTTTAATGTAGCTAGATTATCCGGGCGTCACAATTCTCCTCCACTACAAGAAATCTCGTCCCGAGATTTAAGAGGGAAGTAAAGGGGGATGGTTCGGGTTACGAAATTCTAGGGAGTGTTCTTGGTCTTGGTTGTTCTTCTCGAAGAGGTTGATCCATTACATTGATGTCTTCATTTCGCTGTTTCAGGTCATCATGAAGTTGTCGTCCTTTCTTCGAGAACTCCATCGTACTTACGAATAGGTAAGGGGCAGTTTTTCAACAATTGAATGTTATAAGGTAAAATCATCTGGGGGGGGTATCCCAAGAATGACCGTAAGAGTATCTCTCGAGTTGAACAAATGAAACACATCGAGAGCAAAGTAAGAAGGTACCATAAGAAGATTGAAGCGGATAGAGAATCGTCGTTGCCTGAAACAAGGCGACGGGTATAGGTAATGTGTTTGATAGCAGAATTGATGATCACACGGAAGGTGGCTCGTGAATTACATACGAGACCACGCGCGAGGAATAACTTTGGGAATAGGGGGTGTACATGAGAGTCAGGTTTCGATCCTGTGGAACTGTGGGTTATGGGCCCACCATGTGGTTCAAAAGTAGGATGGACGGTGACGCCTTGTATGACCATGTAGGCAACACATGTCAGCAGATAGCCTGTCAGTTATGTCGGCAACAACGTCGGTACCAAGGGTGAGGGACAAAGAGAACCATCTTCCTACTCGTTGAAACGAGGCGGACCTGTAGGCAAAGTTCTCGTCCATCGGTGGCTACCGAAATGTCATCAACAATAGTAACAGGGTCTTGTTGACAGAATTGTACACCGAGATGTTTACATAAGCAGGAGAATATTACTGCTTAGATCTTATGGATCACAACCAACGTTAAACCAACCAATGGAAAAGAAAATATGATTATCAGATTAAACAGAACAATGGAAAGGAAAATGTGTTTTAACACATATTTCAAGGGTATATCCTTCCCAAGGACAAGCAGAGCATGATATCCATGACAGGATATAATGTAGAAAACTCTTTAGGTAAGCGGGAGAGAAATTTCATGACACTACCCATGCAATGGTGTTTGGATAATTGAGCAAGAAACATTTAGCATTGGGCTTCAAATGTTCTTGTTGAAAATCGGAGTACCACATACACGCTTCGAGATAGCATTGACATGGTCTTCGAGCAAGGTCGGACTTTGGATACACAAAGGATCCATCAGGATCAACTCACAGAATAAGTCTTACAACTTCCTCATGGAAGAATGGCCAACCTTGCTGAAAAGGAATCTATAACAATAGGACCTCCGGCCGGGTGTGCTAAGCACGACATCCTGGATATAAAAGATGGTAATACTCCAAGGTAAAGAAGAACAAATGTTGGATAGCAAGGAACTCAAGGTATAACACAGAACATGAACAAGTTTGTGTTGGAGGGAAGGCAATAAAGTTGTCGATGATACCACAATTCATCGAGGGGCAAGGGTTGTATTTCTCATCATGACTTCGATTCATATCCTAGAAGAGCTCATAAGATTGATGATGATCACGACACAATTGTTGAGAGATTTCATGAAGATGTAATCCATCGGCGATGACATCAAGTCAAAAAAACGATGAAGCGAAAGGTTATTGGAACCACGGGTACGGCACAAACTTGAAACCAAGCTTGTGGTTTAAGGATAAATGATATGATGAGGAAAATCGACGTAAGCTTAGCTCATCATCAAAAATTGTGCTCCGGGAAGAAGGATGAGGTAGCACAGTTAAAATCATCACAATAATGATATAGCCAAATAGGGTAGGAAGGACGTGATCGGGTACAATCTCGTAAGCAAAGAAGACTTATAATAGTTGTTGAACCGTAGTGTGGAGTCGGTTCAGTTATCGGTCTTTGAGTGTTTAATAACTCAGAGCCCGTGAAAAATTGGAATCAGTGAGAATGTAGTACTTGGTGAAGAACTCATAAGAGGTTAGGTAGTACTTGATATTATCGAGGTACCATGGTGTAATACTCGACGGAAGATCAAAGTAAAGGTTGGATTGGTGTATTGATCCACAGAAGACAAGTGCTTAAGCTTGCCCGTGAGATGGGGTCAAAGAAGATCATATGGTCGAAACCACGATTGCAAAAGGCCGGATCCTAGATATAAGAACTTATACCAAGGGAAAAAAATTAATTTAAGAGAAGCTTTAATGATAAGATCTACATTGGGTCCATGGGCATGAACACAAAGTTCAAGGTCGACTGCCACTTCTTCAATGCATAAGCTTTCATTCACTGCTCTAGATAAAATTGGTTTCAGGGTCAAAACCTACCTGGTGAATTACTAGAGGAGTATGACCCGTGAAAACTTTCAGGTTCACACAGATTAAGAAAGGCATAGGTTCAACCTGTCAGGGTATCGTGGAAACATATACCACAAACTTCAATCGTGAATACCACCAGCTCGAAAACAGAGCATGGTTGAGAAAATAGAGGATACAATTTACCAAAATCATTATGTATCCGAGGAAAGGCTCACAAGCTTATAGAATATGAAGGACGTTGTCGAATAAAATCCAAGAAAGGTTCTCGTGGTCCACCAGGGGTCTGATGTGAGCATCAGTACTCAACCAGAGGAAGAAGGAATGCAAAGAGATCAGTTTATGGAACAACTGACTAATCCAAGCTCAAATGCAAAGGAGTTATGACTTCCAAATTAAGGTCTCAGAAACAAACGCTCTGAGTAAGGATGGATAAGTTGAGTAGACTTAGGGGCACAATCGACGGCAATTTGTTTGGTCGAGAACCAGCTCAGGTTCAAAATGACGTCTGAGCCGGAAAGATAATTTAGAAGGGTCGATTGATGATTGTGTGCATTCGCACACATGTTGAATCAATAGGATCAAAATGACAGTCTCAAAAGATACTAGTGAATATTGCTAGTGATATGGGAGCACCCATAATGTAAGCATACATGTATTTGTAGAGCAATAGTTCGAAGAGGATGTTCAGGAGGTCGGGTAGTATTTTAGAGTATCTTATGAAACATACGAACAACTAGGGATGAACGGATACTCGATAAGTGCGAGAATTATCCATAGGGGTATTCAGGTGACAAAGAACAGCAAGGCGGTAAGCTTAATGGATTTTTGGAACAACGGAGAGCAATTTAGGGCATCTCGTAATAACAAGAGCAACTGAGAATGAAGGTATGAACGACAATTGTAGGTAGTTATCCATAAGGGTATACCGGTGGTAGGGGATTGTAAAGTCGGTGGGCACAAGGGTCTCGGGGAAACCTCGGAGAGTATCTTCGGAATCTTCTGGTGCAGCAAGCGATCATCTGGAGTGAGGGGCTCTCCGGGAGAAAGTATTTACGAGAACCTAAAGTTAGTCCTTTTAGCAAAATCATTTAACCCGAATAGGGGAGAGATTAGAGTCCCAGAGTACAGGTCGAGGAATAAAAGATCTTAATACCACCCAATGGCAACGTGGGCCCGTAAGGCACACAGCCATGTTAGTAAAAGTTTCGTAATGTCTAAACTCGACTTCGGCCAAGGAGTGTGGAAGGGGGATTCCTATAGGCAGTCGGCTCTGATACCAACTTGTGACGCCCCCGATTCAATCATACACTAATCATACACGCAAACGTGTACGATCAAGATCAGGGACACACGGGAAGATATCACAACACAACTCTACAAATAAAATAAGTCATACAAGCATCATATTACAAGCCAGGGGCCTCGAGGGCTCGAATACAAGAGCTCGATCATAGACGAGTCAGCGGAAGCAACAATATCTGAGGACAGACATAAGTTAAACAAGTTTGCCTTAAGAAGGCTAGCACAAACTGGGATACAGATCGAAAGAGGCGCAGGCCTCCTGCCTGGGATCCTCCTAAACTACTCCTGGTCGTCGACAGCGGGCTGCACGTAGTATTAGGCACCTCCCGAGTAGTAGTAGTCGTCGTCGACGGTGGCGTCTGGCTCCTGGGCTCCAACGTCTGGTCGCAGCAATTGGGTATAGAAAGGGGGAAAAGAGGGAGCAAAGCAACCGTGAGTACTCATCCAAAGTACTCGCAAGCAAGGAGCTACACTACATATGTATGCATTGGTATCAAATGGAATAAGGGTATCATATGTGGACTGAACTGTAGAATGCCCGAATAAGAGGGAGATAGCTAGTCCTTTCGAAGACTACGCTTCTAGTAACCTCCATCTTGCAGTAGGAGAAGAGAGTAGATGGTAAGTTCACCAAGTAGCATCATGTAGCATAATCCTAACCGATGATCCTCCCCTCGTCGCCCTGTGAGAGAGCGATCACCGGTTGTATCTGGCACTTGGAAGGGTGTGTTTTATTAAGTATCCGGTTCTAGTTGTCATAAGGTCAAGGTACAACTGCAAGTCTTCCTGTTACCGAAGATCACGGCTATTCGAATAGATTAACTTCCCTGCAGGGGTGCACCACATTTCCCAACACGCTCGATCCCCTTTGTCCGGACACACTTTTCTGGGTCATGCCCGGCCTCGGAAGATCAACACGTTGCAGCCCTACCTAGGCACAACAGAGAGGTCAACACGCCGGTCTAAATCCTATGGCGCAGGGGTCTGGGCCCATCACCCATTGCACACCTGCACGTTGCGTACGCGGTCGGTGAGCAGACCTAGCCTTCCTTATACAAGGGTAGGCGTTCCAGTCCAACCCGGCGCGCGCCGCTCAGTCGCTGACGTCACGAAGGCTTCGGCTAATACCACGACGTCGAGTGCCCATAACTGTCCGCGCGTAGATGGTTAGTGCGTATAGGCCAGTATCCAGACTCAGATCAAATACCAAGATCTCGTTATGCATGTTAAGTATCCGCGAACACCGACCAGGGCCAGGCCCACCTCTCTCCTAGGTGGTCTCAAGCTGCCCTGTCGCTCCGCCTCAAAGTAACAATCGGGGGCAGTCGGGAACCCAGGCCCACCTCTACCGGGATGGAGCCACCTGCCCCTTTAGCCTCCATCTCCGAACAGTATCATAAGTAATGTAACAGTATAAGTATAGATCATATGCCCGTGATCACCTCCCGAGTGATCACGGCCCAGTAGTATAGCATGGCAGACGGACAAGACTGTAGGGCCACTGATAGGACACTAGCGTCCTATACCAAGCATTTAGGATTGCAGGTAAAGGTAACAACAGTAGTAGCAAGGACAGGCTATGCATCAAGATAGGATTAACGGAAAGCAGTAACATGCTACACTACTCTAATGCAAGCAGTAGAGAGCAGAATAGGCGATATCTGGTGATCAAAGGGGGTGCTTGCCTGGTTGCTCTGGCAAGAGTGAGGGGTGGTCAACACCGTAGTCGAACTGGGGGTCGCCGGCAGTCCCGAGGTCTACCGGAAAGAATTAACGGAGGGGGAACACAATAAATAACAAAGCAATCAAAGAAACACAAGGCATAACATAGCAATACACGGTGCTAGGTGTGCCCTAACACAGTACTAGGTGATACCGGGAAAGGGGGGAAACATCCGGGAAATGATTCCCGGTGTTTTGTGTTTTCGGACAGATGAACCGGAGGGGGAAAGTTGCGAGTTCGATAGGTTAGGTATGTGTGGCGGATGAACGGGCTGCGCATCCGGATTCGTCTCGTTGTTTTGAGCAACTTTCGTGTAGAAAGTATTTTCATCTGGGCTACGGTTTATTTTATATGATTTTCTTAAGTTTTAAGTCATTTTAGAATTTATTTAATTAATTTAATTCAACATTATCCAGAATAGTGCACGCTGACGTCAGCATGACGTCAGCAGTCAACAGAGATGTTGACTGGTCAAACTGACGTGTGGGTCCAATGGGACCCACCTGTCATTCCCTGTTTAGATTAATTAGGAATTAGCTAAACTAATTACTGTTTAATTAAACTACTAGTTAATTAGATTAATTAAACATGATTAATTAACTTAATTAATTAATTCATTCATTAATAATTTATTTTATTTATTCATTTTTATTTTTATTTATTTACTTATGTATTTTCTTTAATCCTTTTTTTAAACATTCAGGGGGCGTGGGGCCCCTGTGTCATAGGCAAGGGGGGTCCTAGCGGACATGGGCGCGCGGGCTAACGGGCATGGGGGTGCCAGGGCAGAGCCCCGTGAGCGCGCCAGCGCCGGTGCGGTGACCCAGGGGCGCCGCGGCGGATGAGGCCGGGCGGGCGACGGCAGCGACCCAGGCGAGTCGGCGCAAGAGGCGAGGCCCGCAGCAGGGGGGGTCACGGGAGGCGGCGGTCGGCGCGGGCAGCACTGCGGGGCCGCGTGAAGCTGAGCGAGCTACAAAGGAGGGGCAATCGACGAGCGGCAGCTAACGCAAGTGGGGAGGCACGAGCGGGGGGAGCACGAGCTCGGGCGCGTCGGTGTTGGCACCCTACGGCGAAGTAGTGCGTAGGGGGGAGGGAAGGCGACAGAGGGCCTCACGTTGCTGCTATAGGGCATTTGGCAGCGAGCTTGAGGATGGCCGGCGACGGGGATGACGGAGAAGCTGCGAGGCGGAGGTGGCAGCCCACAGGCGCGAGCATGCTCGCCGGGGCCGCGGGGAGCCGCGGTGGACACGACCGAGACGGCGAGGCACCGGCACGGTAGTGGTGGCGGAGGCGGGCACCGGTCGACGAGGGGACTCCGACGTGGGGAGCAAGGCGAGGGGAGGCCGGATCCGCGACGGGGCCTCCGGGATCCGTCCATCTCCGGCGAGGAGGCGGCTTGGCGCGGTTGACGCGGACTCCGGGCGACGACGGACGGCATCGGGCGGGTGCAGGGCAAGCGGCGGTGTCGAGGGACGAGCGGGTCGATGCGAGATCGAGGTCGGGGTCGTTGCCCCCCGATCCAGATCGAGGAAGGAGAGGGAGGCGTGCGGGGAAACGAGTGGGGCGAGTGGGGAACGAGGGGAGTGGGGGCGTCGGTCTTCTAGGGTTAGGTCAGGCGGCGGCTGGGCCGACTGGACCGGCCTAGTGGGTCCAGAGGCCAGCTAGGCCGTGGCCCAGTGGGGGGGTTCTTCTATTTCCCTTTTTTTGTTAGTTTTGTTTTCTGCTTTTTTATACTTTGCTTTCTTTTAGTTTCCTTTTATTTTAGTTTTAGTAAATTACCAAAGTGGCACCTAAATAGGATTTTACAAATTATGCCACTGCCACAATAGTTTAATACTTATAACAATTTAGTTTTGAAAATGTTTATTATTTTTAAAGCATTAAAATAATTGTTTGTGCTACTCTTTTATTCATTTAAGAGTATTTAAACATTTTATAAAAGTGTGGTTTCTCCACCATAATTACCTATGCATTATTTGGCTCACTCCAAACATTTTAGTTTTAATATTTGAAAACTTTTGTTGTTTACTTGATTTTGAATTTGAATTCGAACTGGTTTCGACCTAATGCAAGATTAGCAACAGTAATCGAGGTGACGTGGCATCATTAGCAGAGGTTTACTGTAGCTTGATTATCCGGGCGTCACACCATATGATCTAACTATATTAATAAAGCTCGCGATACATCAAGAACGTGCCAAATCAAAAACACGAGAGAGAGAGAGAGAGAGAGGTTAAACACATAGCTACTGGTACAAACCCTCAAGCCCGAGGGTGGACTACTCCCTCCTCATCATGGTGGCTGCTGGGACGATGAAGATGGCCTCTGGTGATGATTTCCCCCTCCGGCAGGGTGCCGAAACATGGTCCAGATTGGTTTTTCGTGGCTACAGAGGCTTGCGGCAGCATAACTTCTAATCTAGGGTTATTTATGGGGGTTTCTTTATTTATAGGATTTTTTTGCATCAGTTTCACACGAAGATGGGCTTCGAGGGGACCACCATCCACCAGGGCGCGCCAGCGGGGCTTGCGCACCCTCGTGTCTTGTGGGCAGTAGTGGGGACCCCTCTAGTCGTTCTTTGCTCCATTATTTCTCCTTTCTTCCAAAAAATTGTCAAAAAGTTTCGTCCAATTCCGAGAACCTTTATTTCTGCACAAAAAGCAACACCATGGTAGTTCTGCTGAAAACAACGTTAGTCCGGGTTAGTTCCATTCAAATCATACCAAAACCATATTGAGTTGTTGTAAACATGGCATGAATACTTCATAAATTATAGATACGCTGGAGACGTATCAACCCCGTAGATGCATGTCCTTATGTGGGCTGTTTTTTTTGGGCAAGAGCTCCTCCTGCTAAGGCTGCAACTGGCTCTATGGTAGAAGATGTTAGTGAGGGTGATGTGGGCCTGTCGACCACTAATGGCTCTACATTTTACGCATTTTTAGAGCTTGTTTGTTGCATGTTCTTCATATATCATGTCCCATTGAACCAAATAGTTGTCCATTATGCATGATTACTAGTACCTACACTTTTCATTGTGAGCATTTCACATTTAGTGTTTTTTATTATTGGTGGGCTTCTTGGCCTAATTTATTTTTTGTAAAGTCCGAAGACCCACTTAGTTTCTTTTTGAGCTTTCATACACTTACAGTTCTGGTGCATTTGTTGCATGGCAATCCCTACTCACTCACATTGATATCTATTGATGGGCATCTCCATAGCCCGTTGATATGCCTAGTTGATGTGAGACTATCTCCTTGTTTTTTTCTTCTCCACAACCACCATATTCTATTCCACCTATAGTGCTATGTCCATGGCTCACGCTCATGTATTGCGTGAAAGTTGAAAAAGTTTGAGAACATCAAAAGTATGAAACAATTACTTGGCTTCAAATCAGGGTTGTGCATGATTTGAACATTTTGTGTGATGAAGATGGAGCATAGCCAGACTATATGATTTTGTAGGGATAGCTTTCTTTGGCCATGTTATTTCGAGAAGACATAATTGCTTTATTAGAATGCTTGAAGTATTATCGTTTTTATGTCAATATTAAACTTTTGTTTTGAATCTTATGGATCTGAACATTCATGCCACAATAAAGAAAATTACATGGATAAATATGTTAGGTAGCATTCCACATCAAATATTCTATTTTTATCATTTACCTACTCGAGGACGAGCAGGAATTAAGCTTGGGGATGCTTGATACGTCTCCAATGTATCTATAATTTTTGATTGTTTCATGGTATTATATTATCTATTTTGGATGTTTTATATGCATTAATATGCTATTTTATATTATTTTTGGGACTAACCTATTAACCATGAGCCCAGTGCCAGTTTCTGTTTTTCCTTGTTTTTTAGCTTCGCAGAAAAGGAATATCAAATGGAGTCCAAACAGAATAAAACTTTCACGATGATTTTTCTTGGACCAGAAGACACCTAGGGGACTTGGAGTACAAGTCAGAAGAGCCACGAGGCGGAGGCAAGGGTGGAGGGCGCGCCCTTCGTGACTCCCTAACCTAGATCTTCGTCCTATATATATACATATATTCCAAAACCCTCAGAAGCATCCACGAAAACACTTTTGCACCACTGCACCATTCTCTTCCCATGAGATCCCATCTTGGGGCCTTTTCCGGCATCCTGCCGAAGGAGGATTCGATCACGGAGGGCATCTACATCAACTCTATTGCCCTTTCGATGAAGCGTGAGTAGTTTACCACAGACCTAGGGTCCATAGCTAGTAGCTAGATGGCTTCTTCCCTCTCTCCGATTCTCAATATCATGTTATCCTCGTTGTTCTTGGAGATCTATCCGATGTAATCATCTTTTGTGATGTGTTTGTCGAGATCCGATGAATTGTGGATTTATGGTCAGCTTATCTATGAATATTATTTGAATCTTCTCTGAATTCTTATATGCATGATTTGATATCTTTGTATTTCTCTTTGAATTATCGGTTTGGTTTAGCCAACTAGATTGGTTTTTCTTGCAATGGGAGAGGTGCTTAGCTTTGGGTTCAATCTTGCGTGATTCACTCAGTGACAGTAGGGGTAGCGAGACACGTATTGAATTGTTGCCAACGAGGATAAAAATATGGGGTTTACATCATATTGCTGGAGTTTATTCCTCTCCATCATGTCATCTTACTTAAAGCGCTACTTTGTTCTTTATGAACTTAATACTCTAGATGCAGGCATGAGTCGGTCGATGTGTGGAGTAATAGTAGTAGATGCAGGCAGGAGTCAGTCTACTTGACACGGACATGATGCCTATATTACATAATCATTGCCTTGGATATCGTCATAACTTTGCGCTTTTCTATCAATTGCTTGACAGTAATTTGTTCACCCATCATATTATTTTCCTTCAAGAGAGAATCCTCTAGTGAAACCTATGGCCCCCGGGCCTATTTTCCATCATATTAGTTTCCGATTTACTATTCTTGCAATCTTTAATTTTAAGATCTATAAACCCAAAAAACCAAAAATATTTTATGTTTTGTTTTGTTTTATTTATCTCTATCAGATCTCACCTTTGCAAGTGACCGTGAAGGGATTGACAACCCCTTTATCACGTTGGGTGCAAGTGTTTGATTGTTTATGCAGGTGCATCTATTGGGGACTTGCATGTTTCTCCTATTCGATTGATACCTTGGTTCTTAACTGAGGGAAATACTTATCTCTACTGTGCTGCATCACCCTTTCCTCTTCAAGGGAAAAACAACGCAAGCTCAAGAAGTAGCAATAAACAAATTGCAGGTCCAACAGATTAACTTAAGACGCATGCAAAAGACAGTTAACCTAACCAAGCATGCTAAACAACTTGGAAATGGAGCAATTATATGAAGGAAATATGCCCTAGAGGTAATAATAAATTTATTATTTATTTCCTCATATCATGATAAATGTTTATTATTCATGCTAGAATTGTATTAACTGGAAACTTAGCACATGTGTGAATACATAGACAAACAGAGTGTCACTAGTATGCCTCTACTTGACTAGCTCATTAATCAAAGATGGTTAAGTTTCCTAACCATAGACATGAGTTGTCATTTGATTAATGGGATC
>NC_053024.1:456559680-456594570 GCF_003073215.2 Triticum urartu
CGAGTGCAACATTGGCCATAGTCCTCATGAAGAAATCGTGATAATTGACAGGAATGCCATGAACGATGTTGAATACCAGATTCTTCATGATGCCAACAATTTCCTCATCAGATGAGTCGTGGCCTTTGATAGGACTGATTGTCCTCGTAAGAATACGATAGACAGTTCTGGGCACGTACAACAATTCCTTCACGAGGAATTTGGTTCTTGGTGCTTGACCTGGCTTCAAAGGTTTCATCAGCACCTGCATGTAATGATGTGTGAGCTCAGGTTCACTGTAGATGCAGCGAGCTTCTTCAAGGGGAGGACTGAGTGGTAGAGCACGAAGCAATTCAGAGGCTGGTGCAGTGTAGTGAGTGTTTTCAGACATCCAGTCCAGCACCCATGAATTCACATCTTCAGCATCTCCGGTGATGTGCAGCGTTGCATAGAATTGAAGAATCAGTTCTTCATTCCAATCGCAGATGTCAGAGCAAAAGTTTAGCAGTCCAGCGTCGTGAAGAACACTGAGGACTGGTGCGAAGCAGAGCAGAGATTCCATATCCACGTGAGGAATATGCTCATGGTAGAAGATTTTCTCCTTGTTGAACAGCACTGAGGAATAGAAATTGGCTTGACTAGCAGTCCAGAAACGCCTCTTCCTAATGCGAGCAGAGTTATATGGGTTGTAATCTTCGAAGAATACGTGCTCGCCGAAGAAATCATCAGCCTTGAACTTTTGCTTGCGTGAGAATGGATCCTTTGGCTTCGGCAGAGGAGTGTCAGTGAGTTGCATCACGACCTCAGGAATCTCAATCGCAGGTTCTTCAGGCTGAGGAATTTCTGGTTCCTCCTCAGTGGCAGTCTGCGTCGTTGGTTGTTCAGCAGCAGCAGTTTCTTCAGCGCTAGTGGCTGGAATTTCCTCATGGACAGATGCAGTGGGATGAGTTTCTTCAGAGCCCATGTGAACAGTTTGTGTGGGGGACTGAGGAATTTGCTGTAGAGGGGTGAACATTGGAGAGTTTGGATGCTGACTTTCCCAGAATTCATCACTGATTACGGGTGTGGAGCAGCCAAATCCACATCTTCATCTTCCATTTCTTCAACGCCAGCCTCTTCAGCTGTGAACTGAGGCATGGGCGAGGAGATGACAGGTGTTGAAGGGATCGCATCCACTTCAATTTCTTCATCAATCTGCTCTGACGAAGCAGCAGAAGGAGTTTCTTCATCTGATCTGCTGGGGATCACATATTCTTCATCAAAAGGAACAAGGTCCTTTGATGGCCTGGTTGAGATGGGAACAACATCAATCGGATTTGCAAATGAACTTGTCATAGGCTTCATCTTCTTCGGAGCTGAAGAATCTGAAGCAGCTGATGCTTTCCTTTTCTTCACTGCAGCACGCTCTGCAGCCTTGGTCTTCTTCACATCTGATGCAGATGGAAGGATTGGAGTTGAAGTTGGTGCAGGAGCAGCTGAGGAATCTGGTTGATTTTCTTCAGGCACAACTGATGCAGTTGCCCTGAGTTCTTCATTTCTTCAGGCGCACCACTAGTGGGTGCCCTGGCAATTTCTTCAGCGGCTGGAATGCAGTCATCAGCCCTGGAACTCACATTTCTTCAGCAGCCTGATTGTCATCAGCGGTGCTGGCATTTTCTTCAGTAGGCTGAGCAGATGCTTCAGCCTGAGGAATTTCCTGTTGCGTTGGGGCTGCAACATTGGAAGTGAAGTTATCCGCAAGTTTCACAAAACGAACCTTGGCTCCAAGCCAATCAGCGCGATATGCGTCAAAGTCATCACTGAGTTTCTTGATCTCAGTCTGAATAGTGACAAGTTCTTCAGTTGTCATAGAGACAACGTTTTTCTTCAGATAGCGCTCTTTCTTGTACTGCGCTTTCTTGATCTGCCTGGCCTTCTCAAATTTCCACTTTTCTTCTTGAATGAAGTGGGTCAGCATGTGACTTTGGCCAGGAGTCAGCTTGAAGTCAGGCATGGGAGTGTTGGGGTCCTTGTGCCAGACATCAATGTAGTCGAGGATCAACTTGGGATCCAAAAGCAGTGGCACCTCTGATCCTATGGCTCTAGCGGCCCTGACTTGCCTGTCTCTGATGATTTCTGCAAGTTCATCATCATCAGCTTCGTCTTCTTCAGACGGTACTTGGAAAGCGACTTGTTTCTTTTGAGGACTTGGGCAAGGTGAAGGAAATATGCCCTAGAGGCAATAATAAAGTTATTATTTATTTCCTTATATCATGATAAATGTTTATTATTCATGCTAGAATTGTATTAACCGGAAACATAATACATGTGTGAATACATAGACAAACAAAGTGTCACTAGTATGCCTCTACTTGACTAGCTCGTTAATCAAAGATGGTTATGTTTCCTAACCATGAACAATGAGTTGTTATTTGATTAACGAGGTCACATCATTAGTTGAATGATCTGATTGACATGACCCATTCCATTAGCTTAGCACCCGATCGTTTAGTATGTTGCTATTGCTTTCTTCATGACTTATACATGTTCCTATAACTATGAGATTATGCAACTCCCCGTTTGCCGGAGGAACACTTTGGGTGCTACCAAACGTCACAACGTAACTGGGTGATTATAAAGGAGCATTACAGGTGTCTCCAAAGGTAGATGTTGGGTTGGCGTATTTCGAGATTAGGATTTGTCACTCCGATTGTCGGAGAGGTATCTCTGGGCCCTCTCGGTAATACACATCACATAAGCCTTGCAAGCATTACAACTAATATGTTAGTTGTGAGATGATGTATTACGGAACGAGTAAAGAGACTTGCCGGTAACGAGATTGAACTAGGTATTGGATACCGACGATCGAATCTCGGGCAAGTAACATACCGATGACAAAGGGAACAACGTATGTTGTTATGCGGTCTGACCGATAAAGATCTTTGTAGAATATGTAGGAGCCAATATGGGCATCCAGGTCCCGCTATTGGTTATTGACCAGAGACGTGTCTCGGTCATGTCTACATTGTTCTCGAACCGTAGGGTCCGCACGCTTAACGTTACGATGACAGTTATTATGAGTTTATGCATTTTGATGTACCGAAGGTTGTTCGGAGTCCCGGATGTGATCACGGACATGACGAGGAGTCTCGAAATGGTCGAGACATAAAGATTGATATATTGGAAGCCTATGTTTGGACATCGGAAGTGTTCCGGGTGAAATCGGGATTTTACCGGAGTACCGGGAGGTTACCGGAACCCCCCGGGAATCATATGGGCCTTAGTGGGCCTTAGTGGAAAGGTGAAAGGGCTGCCCATAAGGGCTGCGCGCCTCCCCCTCCCCTAGTCCTATTAGGACTAGGAGAGGTGGCCGGCCACCCCTCTCCCTCTTTCCCCCTTGGGAGTCCTATTTGGAATAGGATTGGGGGGGGGAGTCCTACTCCCGGTAGGAGTAGGACTCCTCCTGCGCCTCCATAGGGCTGGCCGCACCCCTCCCCCTTGGCTCCTTTATATACGGAGGCAGGGGGCACCTCTAGACACACAAGTTGATCATTTGAGATCGTTCCTTAGCCGTGTGCGGTGCCCCCTGCCACCATATTCCACCTCGATCATATCGTTGTAGTGCTTAGGCGAAGCCCTGCGTCGGTAGAACATCAAGATCGTCACCACGCCGTCGTGCTGACGGAACTCCTCCCCGAAGCTTTGCTGGATCGGAGCCCGGGGATCGTCATCGAGCTGTACGTGTGCTAAGAACTCGGAGGTGCCGGAGTAACGGTGCTTGGATCGGTCGGATCGGGAAGAAGACGTACGACTACTTCCTCTACGTTGTGTCAACGCTTCCGTTGCGATCTACAAGGGTATGTAGATCAGACTCTCCCCCTCGTTGCTATGCATCACCATGATCTTGCGTGTGCGTAGGAAATTTTTTGAAATTACTACGCCCCAACAGTGGCATCCGAGCCTAGGTTTTATGGTTTGATGTTATTTGCACGAGTAGAACACAAGTGAGTTGTGGACGATACAAGTCATACTGCCTACCAGCATGTCATACTTTGGTTCGGCGGTATTGTTGGACGAGACGACCCGGACCAACCTTACGCGTACGCTTACGCGAGACCGGTTCCCTCGACGTGCTTTGCACATAGATGGCTTGCGGGCGACTGTCTCTCCAACTTTAGTTGAACCGAGTGTGGCTACGCCCGGTCCTTGCGAAGGTTAAAACGGAGTCTATTTGACAAACTATCGTTGTGGTTTTGATGCGTAGGTGAGATTGGTTCTTGCTAAGCCCGTAGCAGCCACGTAAAACTTGCAACAACAAAGTAGAGGACGTCTAACTTGTTTTTGCAGGGCATGTTGTGATGTGATATGGTCAAGGCATGATGCTGAATTTTATTGTATGAGATGATCATGTTTTGTAACCGAGTTATCGGCAACTGGCAGGAGCCATATGGTTGTCGCTTTATTGTATGCAATGCAATCGCGATGTAATGCTTTACTTTATCACTAAGCGCTAGCGATAGTCGTGGAAGCATAAGATTGGCGAGACGACAACGATGCTACGATGTAGATCAAGGTGTCGCACCGGTGACGATGGCGATCATGACGGTGCTTCGGAGATGGAGATCAAAGGCACAAGATGATGATGGCCATATCATATCACTTATATTGATTCCATGTGATGTTTATCCTTTATGCATCTTATTTTTCTTAGATCGATGGTAGCATTATAAGATGATCCCTCACTTAATTTCAAGGTATAAGTGTTCTCCCTGAGTACGCACCATTGCGAAAGTTCATCGTGCCCAGACACCACGTGATGATCGGGTGTGATAAGCTCTACGTTCACATACAACGGGTGCAAGCCAGTTTTGCACACGCTGAATACTCGGGTTAAACTTGACGAGCCTACCATATGCAGATATGGCCTCGGAACACTGAGATCGAAAGGTCGAGCGTGAATCATATAGTAGATATGATCAACATAGTGATGTTCACCATTCAAAACTACTCCATCTCACGTGATGATCGGACATGGTTTAGTTGATATGGATCACGAGATCACTTAGATGATCAGAGGGATGTCTATCTAAGTGGGAGTTCTTAAGTAATATGATTAATTGAACTTTAATTTATCATGAACTTAGTACCTGATAGTATTTTGCATGTCTATGTTGTTGTAGATAGATGGCCGTGCTGTTGTTCCGTTGAATTTTAATGCGTTCCTTGAGAAAGCAAAGTTGAAAGATGATGGTAGCAATTACACGGACTGGGTCCGTAACTTGAGGATTATCCTCATTGCTGCAAGAAGAATTACATCCTAGAAGCACCGCTGGGTGCCAAGCCTGCTGCAGATGCAACTGACGATGTTAAGAACATTTGGCAGAGCAAATCTGATGACTACTCGATAGTTTAGTGTGCCATGCTTTACGGCTTAGAACCGGAACTTCAACGATGTTTTTAATGTCATGGAGCATATGAGATGTCTAGGAGTTGAAGTTAATATTTGAAGCAAATGCCTGGATTGAGAGATATGAAGTCTCCAATAAGTTCTACAGCTGCAAGATGGAGGAGAATAGTTCTGTCAGTGAACATATACTTAAAATTTCTGGGTATAATAATCACTTGATTCAAGTGGGAGTTAATCTTCCTGATGATAGTGTCATTGACAGAATTCTTCAATCACTGCCACCAAGCTACAAGAGCTTCGTGATGAACTATAACATGCAAGGGATGGATAAGACAATTCCCGAGCTCTTCACGATGCTAAAGGCTGCGGAGGTAGAAATCAAGAAGGAGCATCAAGTGTTGATGGTTAACAAGACCACTAGTTTCAAGAAAAAGGGCAAAGGGAAGAAGAAGGGGAACTTCAAGAAGAACGGCAAGCAAGTTGCTGCTCAGAGAAGAACCCAAGTCTGGACCTAAGCCTGAGACTGAGTGCTTCTACTGCAAGCAGACTGGTCATTGGAAGCGGAATTGCCCCAAGTATTTGGCGGATAAGAAGGATGGCAAGGTGAACAAAGGTATATGTGATATACATGTTATTGATGTGTACCTTACTATGCTCGCAGTAGCACCTGGGTATTTGATACTGGTTCTGTTGCTAATATTTGCAACTCGAAACAGGGGCTATGGATTAAGCGAAGATTGGCTAAGGACGAGGTGATGATGCGCGTGGGAAATGGTTCCAAAGTCGATGTGATCGCGGTCGGCACGCTACCTCTACATCTACCTTCGGGATTAATATTAGACCTAAATAATTGTTATTTGGTGCCAGCGTTGAGCATGAACATTATATCTGGATCTTGTTTAATGCGAGACGGTTATTCATTTAAATCAGAGAATAATGGTTGTTCTATTTATATGAGTAATATCTTTTATGGTCATGCACCCTTGAAGAGTGGTCTATTTTTATTGAATCTCGATAGTAGTAATACACATATTCATAATGTTGAAGCCAAAAGATGCAGAGTTGATAATGAAGTGCAACTTATTTGTGGCACTGTCGTTTAGGTCATATCGTGTAAAGCGCATGAAGAAACTCCATACTGATGGACTTTTGGAACCACTTGATTATGAATCACTTGGTACTTGCGAACCGTGCCTCATGGGCAAGATGACTAAAACACCGTTCTCCGGTACTATGGAGAGAGCAACAGATTTGTTGGAAATCATACATACCGATGTATGTGGTCCGATGAATATTGAGGCTCGTGGCGGATATCGTTATTTTCTCACCTTCACAGATGATTTAAGCAGATATGGGTATATCTACTTAATGAAACATAAGTCTGAAACATTTGAAAAGTTCAAAGAATTTCAGAGTGAAGTTGAAAATCATCGTAACAAGAAAATAAAGTTTCTACGATCTGATCGTGGAGGAGAATATTTGAGTTACGAGTTTGGTGTACATTTGAAAAACTGTGGAATAGTTTCGCAACTCACGCCACCCGGAACACCACAGCGTAATGGTGTGTCCGAACGTCGTAATCGTACTTTACTAGATATGGTGCGAATCTATGATGTCTCTTACTGATTTACCGCTATCGTTTTGGGGTTATGCTTTAGAGACGGCTGCATTCACGTTAAATAGGGCACCATCAAAATCCGTTGAGACGACGCCTTATGAACTGTGGTTTGGCAAGAAACCAAAGTTGTCGTTTCTTAAAGTTTGGGGCTGCGATGCTTATGTGAAAAAGCTTCAACCTGATAAGCTCGAACCCAAATCGGAGAAATGTGTCTTCATAGGATACCCAAAGGAAGACTGTTGGGTACACCTTCTATCACAGATCCGAAGGCAAGACATTCGTTGCTAAGAATGGATCCTTTCTAGAGAAGGAGTTTCTCTCGAAAGAAGTGAGTGGGAGGAAAGTAGAACTTGACGAGGTAACTGTACCTGCTCCTTATTGGAAAGTAGTTCATCACAGAAACTGTTTCAGTGACACCTACACAAGTTAGTGAGGAAGCTAATGATGATGATCATGAAACTTCAGATCAAGATACTACTGAACCTCGTAGATCAACCAGAGTAAGATCCGCACCAGAGTGGTACGGTAATCCTGTTATGGAAGTCATGCTACTAGATCATGATGAACCTACGAACTATGAAGAAGCGATGGTGAGCCCAGATTCCGCAAAATGGCTTGAAGCCATGAAATCTGAGATGGGATCCATGTATGAGAACAAAGTATGGACTTTGGTTGACTTGCCCGATGATCGGCAAGCAATTGAGAATAAATGGATCTTCAAGAAGAAGACTGACGCTGACGGTAATGTTACTGTCTACAAAGCTCGACTTGTCGCAAAAGGTTTTCGACAAGTTCAAGGGATTGACTACGATGAGACCTTCTCACCCGTAGCGATGCTTAAGTCTGTCCGAATCATGTTAGCAATTGCCGCATTTTATGATTATGAAATTTGGCAGATGGATGTCAAAACTGCATTCCTGAATGGATTTCTGGAAGAAGAGTTGTATATGATGCAACCGGAAGGTTTTGTCGATCCAAAGGGAGCTAACAAAGTGTGCAAGCTCCAGCGATCCATTTATGGACTGGTGCAAGCCTCTCGGAGTTGGAATAAACGTTTTGATAGTGTGATCAAAGCATTTGGTTTTATACAGACTTTCGGAGAAGCCTGTATTTACAAGAAAGTGAGTGGGAGCTCTGTAGCATTTCTGATATTATATGTGGATGACATATTGCTGATTGGAAATGATATAGAATTTCTGGATAGCATAAAGGGATACTTGAATAAAAGTTTTTCAATGAAAGACCTCGGTGAAGCTGCTTACATATTAGGCATTAAGATCTATAGAGATAGATCAAGACGCTTAATTGGACTTTCACAAAGCACATACCTTGACAAAGTTTTGAAGAAGTTCAAAATGGATCAAGCAAAGAAAGGGTTCTTGCCTGTGTTACAAGGTGTGAAGTTGAGTAAGACTCAATGCCCGACCACTGCAGAAGATAGAGAGAATATGAAAGATGTTCCCTATGCATCAGCCATAGGATCTATCATGTATGCAATGCTGTGTACCAGACCTGATGTGTGCCTTGCTATAAGTTTAGCAGGGAGGTACCAAAGTAATCCAGGAGTGGATCACTGGACAGCGGTCAAGAACATCCTGAAATACCTGAAAAGGACTAAGGATATGTTTCTCGTATATGGAGGTGACAAAGAGCTCACCGTAAAAGGTTACGTTGATGCAAGCTTTGACACTGATCCGGACGATTCTAAATCGCAAACCGGATACGTGTTTACATTAAACGGTGGAGCTGTCAGTTGGTGCAGTTCTAAACAAAGCGTCGTAGCGGGATCTACATGTGAAGCGGAGTACATAGCTGCTTCGGAAGCAGCGAACGAAGGAGTCTGGATGAAGGAGTTCATATCCGATCTAGGTGTCATACCTAATGCATCGGGTCCAATGAAAATCTTTTGTGACAATACTGGTGCAATTGCCTTGGCAAAGGAATCCAGATTTCACAAAAGGACCAAACACATCAAGAGACGCTTCAACTCCATCCGGGATCTAGTCCAGGTGGGAGACATAGAGATTTGCAAGATACATACGGATCTGAATGTTGCAGACCCGTTGACTAAGCCTCTTCCACGAGCAAAACATGATCAGCACCAAGGCTCCATGGGTGTTAGAATCATTACAGTGTAATCTAGATTATTGACTCTAGTGCAAGTGGGAGACTGAAGGAAATATGCCCTAGAGGCAATAATAAAGTTATTATTTATTTCCTTATAATCATGATAAATGTTTATTATTCATGCTAGAATTGTATTAACCGGAAACATAATACATGTGTGAATACATAGACAAACAAAGTGTCACTAGTATGCCTCTACTTGACTAGCTCGTTAATCAAAGATGGTTATGTTTCCTAACCATGAACAATGAGTTGTTATTTGATTAACGAGGTCACATCATTAGTTGAATGATCTGATTGACATGACCCATTCCATTAGCTTAGCACCCGATCGTTTAGTATGTTGCTATTGCTTTCTTCATGACTTATACATGTTCCTATGACTATGAGATTATGCAACTCCCGTTTGCCGGAGGAACACTTTGGGTGCTACCAAACGTCACAACGTAACTGGGTGATTATAAAGGAGCATTACAGGTGTCTCCAAAGGTAGATGTTGGGTTGGCGTATTTCGAGATTAGGATTTGTCACTCCGATTGTCGGAGAGGTATCTCTGGCTCTCGGGTAACATGCACATAAAGCCTTGCAAGCATTACAACTAAAATGTTAGTTGTGAGATGATGTATTACGGAACGAGTAAAGAGACTTGCCGGTAACGAGATTGAACTAGGTATTGGATACCGACGATCGAATCTCGGGCAAGTAACATACCGATGACAAAGGGAACAACGTATGTTGTTATGCGGTCTGACCGATAAAGATCTTTCGTAGAATATGTAGGAGCCAATATGGGCATCCAGGTCCCGCTATTGGTTATTGACCGAGACGTGTCTCAGTCATGTCTACATTGTTCTTGAACCGTAGGGTCCGCACGCTTAATGTTACGATGACAGTTATTATGAGTTTATGCATTTTGATGTACCGAAGGTTGTTCGGAGTCCCGGATGTGATCACGGACATGACGAGGAGTCTCGAAATGGTCGAGACATAAAGATTGATATATTGGAAGCCTATGTTTGGACATCGGAAGTGTTCCGGGTGAAATCGGGATTTTACCGGAGTACCGGGAGGTTACCGGAACCCCCCGGGAATCATATGGGCCTTAGTGGGCCTTAGTGGAAAGGTGAAAGGGCTGCCCATAAGGGCTGCGCGCCTCCCCCCTCCCCTAGTCCTATTAGGACTAGGAGAGGTGGCCGGCCACCCCTCTCCCTCTTTCCCCCTTGGGAGTCCTATTTGGAATAGGATTGGGGGGGGGAGTCCTACTCCCGGTAGGAGTAGGACTCCTCCTGCGCCTCCATAGGGCTGGCCGCACCCCTCCCCCTTGGCTCCTTTATATACGGAGGCAGGGGGCACCTCTAGACACACAAGTTGATCATTGAGATCGTTCCTTAGCCGTGTGCGGTGCCCCCTGCCACCATATTCCACCTCGATCATATCGTTGTAGTGCTTAGGCGAAGCCCTGCGTCGGTAGAACATCAAGATCGTCACCACGCCGTCGTGCTGACGGAACTCCTCCCGAAGCTTTGCTGGATCGGAGCCCGGGGATCGTCATCGAGCTGTACGTGTGCTAAGAACTCGGAGGTGCCGGAGTAACGGTGCTTGGATCGGTCGGATCGGGAAGAAGACGTACGACTACTTCCTCTACGTTGTGTCAACGCTTCCGTTGCGATCTACAAGGGTATGTAGATCAGACTCTCCCCCTCGTTGCTATGCATCACCATGATCTTGCGTGTGCGTAGGAAATTTTTTGAAATTACTACGAAACCCAACACGAGGACCTCGTCCAGCAGTGGCCTTTGTCTTCAGCAGTGAGGGGCTAGCTGAGGAACTTGGTGCGGCTGAGGAACTAGCTGAGACACCTGAGGCAATGGAGATGCCTGCAGTCCTTTGGCACGAGGCGAGATGCACAGGTGCTGAGGATTTAGTCGGAACAGCTGAGGGCTTTGAGGAGTCTGGCCGTGAGGGCATTGCTGAGGAACTTGGCCTTGAGGGCATTGTTGGTGAAGCACTTGGCTTGCGCGCAGGCTTCTTTGACATAGCTTTCTTTGGCTTGACAGCAAAGGCCTCAGCAGAGGCAGTAGCAGCAGCAGAGTCTTCATTGAATTTCCTCACTGCTTCTCTGGCTTGCTTAGCCAACTTGGCTTGGCGCTTGGCCCATTCGTTAGGATAGTCCTCACCGCGCTTGAGGCTAGTGGGATCTGCTATTTGGCCAGGTGCCAATGGAGCTCTTGGGCATGGAGGATTGAGTGTGAATTTCTTCATGTACTTTGGAGTTACATACCTGTACTCCCTCCATTCTCTTCCCATCTCCTTTCTATCCTCTGTATGCGCACCTTGCGCTGATTTTTGTCCTCTTTGCCAAACTTGGCCTCATCAGGAGTGCAGTAATCTTTGTATATGTCCTCAGGTATTTCAAAGGCAGTCATAACCTCAGGCTTCTTTCCTCCTTTCTGTGGCCTTTTACCATCAGCCACTTTCTTCAGTTGAGGAATTTGAACAATCAAATTCTTTGAAGAAGTATGCAACTTTTCTTTGAGGAACGCTGCAAATGAGTTAAGTTGATGAGAACCTAGTGATTCAGCAGCTGACATGTGTACCTGTGAACAGAGTATAGTTGCGAGGAATTTGGAGAGGTCATATGCGTTCTTAGACGGTTTTTCAAAAAGAACAAGTTTGAGGAATTTGACCAGATGAGTCTTGAAGAATTTCACTAAGCGTTCTTTGTCTTAGGTTCTAGAGTTGTATAGATCGAAGATCCACACAATTGAGGAATCTTGAAGAAAAATGATGCTTAGAGAAACGAATCAAGAACAGATGACTTGTGAGGTGTTTAGTGTGTGAAGCTATGAAGAAAAACACCTTTGAAGATTTTGAAGATAATCATTCAAATCAATGAGGGCAGTAAAAGTAACTTTTAATTACCCTGGACGAAGAACACGACGAACTAGAGTGAGGAGATGTGAAGTTCGTCTGTGCAGATCTTCCACGCTCTACCTTGGCGGAGGAAGACGTCTACGGCGGCGGCGGAGTGAAGATTTCCGCGGTCGGCGCGAGTACGTCGGCGACGAGGTCGAGGAAATGAAGCTCTTCCTCATCGGCGGCGATGAAGTAGCGGCGGCGCTAGGGTTGGAGAAGCTCGAGCTGGAGAGAGAGGTCGAGCGGAGTAAAAGAAGTGAGGAAGGGAAGGAGGGGTATTTATAGCCACGGTGAAAAACTGCTCGCCCGAAGAAATTGGACGAACGTGCCCCTGGCCCTTCTCATTCGCTTGACATGTGTCACCCACGTACTGAGAGGTGGAGATCATGTGCGATCGTGGGTGAGTGGATAAGTATAACGTGGGATGCGGAACGGTTTGAGCGGCAAAGCCGAAAATTTAGATAAGATAGGTTTTAAAATTC
This sequence comes from Triticum urartu, assembly GCF_003073215.2. Classification (NCBI taxonomy): domain Eukaryota; kingdom Viridiplantae; phylum Streptophyta; class Magnoliopsida; order Poales; family Poaceae; genus Triticum; species Triticum urartu. The sequence goes on from NC_053024.1 coordinate 456,572,189, forward strand.
CGTTCGCAATTTCTTCAGCTGACAAGGACACAGTGAAGATTTTGAACAAGTTTCAAATAGAACGCACATTAAGAATTTGTGACTAGATTGGGTTGAGTATTGCATAGAGGGGAAAGGGTCCGATCACATTCACTTAGCAGAAAAACCAACTTGAAAAATTAGCTAATGAAGAAAAACGACGGAAGCAATGAAGACAATGCAAAGTTGAAGAATATGAATAATTGAGGAATTTCAACTTTTGGTGGTGGCGTGACCCACCATATAAGAATGATGATTCCAGACACCGCGTACAATTATCATAGGGTTCTGAGAATCAAATTCTTCGTTAATTTCTTCACACTAAGAGTGTTGTTCTTCATTGAATTGAAGAAAAACGTTTCTTCATGTGTTGCACATCTAAGTCATCAATTTTGCATAAGTGTTAGGATGAGTGTCCTTTTCAAAGAACATTCGAAGATTCTAGGATATTTAGCTCACACCGCAACTTGCTAAATCTCTTCTCATCCAAGGGCTTTGTGAAGATATCGGCTAGCTGTTCTTCAGTCTTCACATGCTCAATAGAAATGTCGCCCTTCAACACATGATCACGAAGAAAATGATGACGAATCTGAATGTGCTTTGTCTTCGAGTGCTGAACTGGGTTGTGAGCAATCTTGATGGCACTCTCATTGTCACAGTAGAGAGGCACATTCTTCATGTTGACGTCGTAGTCCTTGAGAGTTTGCTTCATCCATAGCAGTTGAGCACAGCAAGAACCAGCGGCAATGTACTCAGCTTCAGCAGTAGATAGTGATACGTAGTTCTGTTTCTTCGAGGACCAACAGACCAAAGATCGTCCGAGGAAATGGCATGTACCAGATGTTGACTTGCGGTCCACACGATCACCAGCATAGTCAGAGTCAGAATATCCAATGAGATCAAAAGCCGAGCCCTTGGGGTACCATAATCCAAGTGTTGGTGTGTGAGCTAGATATCGAAGAATATGCTTCACAGCCTTATGGTGTGATTCCTTCGGTGTAGCTTGAAATCGGGCACACATGCAAACACTAAGCATTATATCTGGCCTGGATGCACATAAGTACAATAAAGAACCAATCATGGAGCGGTATACCTTATGATCGAAGTCAATACCATTTTCATCAGTGCACAGATGGCCATTTGTGGGCATAGGAATTTTGACGCCTTTGCAATCTTGCATGCCGAATTTCCTCAGTACATCCTTGAGGTATTTCTCCTGAGATATGAATATGCCATTGCGTTGTTGACGAATTTGAAGACCTAAGAAGAATTTCAACTCTCCCATCATAGACATTTGGTATTGTTCACTCATCATATAGGCAAATTCATCACTATAACGTTGGTCAGTACAGCCAAAGATAATATCATCAACATATATTTGGCACACAAACAATTCACCATCATAAGATTTAATGAAAAGAGTAGGGTCGAGTGAACCAGGTTTGAAGCCTTTCGTCATGAGGAATTCCTTCAAAGTATCATACCATGCCCGTGGGGCCTGCTTGAGGCCATAAAGGGCCGTGTTGCATTTGAAGACTTTGTCAGGATTCTTTGGATCTTCAAAACCTGGGGGTTGAGCAACATATACTTCTTCCTCAAGCTTACCATTGAGGAGTGCACTTTTCACATCCATTTGATATAAAGTGATATCATGATGGTTAGCATAAGCAAGTAATATGCGAATAGCCTCAAGCCTAGCAACAGGTGCAAAACTTTCATCGAAATCAATTCCTTCAACCTGTGTGTAGCCTTGAGCTACAAGCCGTGCCTTATTCCTCACTGTCGGTGTCAAAACCGGCGGATCTCGGGTAGGGGGTCCCGAACTGTGCGTCTAGGCCGGATGGTAACAGGAGGCAAGGAACACGATGTTTTACCCAGGTTCGGGCCCTCTTGATGGAGGTAAAACCCTACGTCCTGCTTGATTAATATTGATGATATGGGTAGTACAAGAGTAGATCTACCACGAGATCAAGGAGGCTAAACCCTAAAAGCTAGCCTATGGTATGATTGTTGTATGATAAAGTTGTCCTACGGACTAAAACCCTCCGGTTTATACAGACACCGGAGAGGGTTAGGGTTACACAAAGTCGGTTACAATGGTAGGAGATCTTGAATATCCGCATCGCCAAGCTTGCCTTCCACGCCAAGGAAAGTCCCATCCGGACACGGGACGAAGTCTTCAATCTTGTATCTTCATAGTCCTGGAGTCCGGCTGAAGGTATAGTCCAGCTACCCGAACACCCCCTAATCCAGGACTCCCTCAGTAGCCCCTGAACCAGGCTTCAATGACGACGAGTCCGGCGCGCAAATTGTCTTCGGCATTGCAAGGCGGGTTCCTCCTCCAAATCCTTCATAAAAGTTTGTAAACACCAAGAGTAGTGTCCGGCTCTGCAAAATAAGTTTCCACGTATTGCCACAGAGAGAATAATATTAACACAAATCTAATCCGCTGACGTATTCCGCAGCGTGACATCACACTACGGCCAAGCCTTTATTCGAATCATTTTCACTTTTCCACCTCAGCGTGTTTTGCGAGGCGGTTTCCTTGGCACGTCTTGTCAAAGCAGAGATCGTGTCCCCTTTATTTACAGGATTCTCATCAATACGGACGTGGGTAACCCAATCGTGCCCGTTAGCATGTCTTCTCGATTAAAGGCGAGTCCCAAACGGTTACGGGGAGGGCTCCTGGTATTCAACCTCTTATAAAGAGACCAAGGCCTTACTCCTTTTCTCCAATCTCAAAACAAGTTCTCCCGTCGCCTCGAGGTCCAACACCCTAGGCTCCAGATTCCAGGCGCTTCGGACCTTCGACAAAGTCCCGACCTTCAAGGCTGATGGACGTGCTAAAGTTGAGGGAGGCTAAGTTCTTGACCGACGAAATTTTGCATAGGTTGCCTGCTCAAAGGCAGGCTATTCCCAGTCCCCAGCCCGGTGAGAGCGTAGTGTTCATGTCTCACTTCCTTCGAGGGTTAGGCTTCCCGATGGATCCCTTCGTGAGGGGGCTGATGTTCTATTATGGGCTGGAATTTCATGATTTAGCTCCGGAGTCCATCCTCCACACTTCCTCATTCATCGTTGTGTGCGAAGCGTTCCTCCGTGTTACTCCTCACTTCGGATTATGGAGCCGAAGATGATCGAGGGACGGCACGCAGAGTGCGGAGGCGCTGTCATAAGTAAGGATGCTGATGCTCCATGGCCCGAGGGCTCCTTTCAAGAGGAGCTCGGCTTGTGGCAACGAGAGTGGTTCTATATCACCGCTCCCAGGAGCGCCAAGTGGGTGGCGCCTCCTGCCTTTTGCTCGGGTCCCCCACCATGGCTAGAGTCATGGGTCAACAAAGGATTAGATTGGGGGTTATCCAAAGACGTGCCCTTGTTGCAGGGCCGCATTAGGGATCTCTTAGAAAGAGACCTCAACCTGGTCAAGGTGACGCAGGTCATGCTGATTCGCCGAACACTGCCCGGCAAACGTCACTCCCTTCGTTTGTGGGAGTTTAATACGGAGGGACCACGAGCTCTCCAGCATTTTATGGGTGCAACGCCCGTGGAGATGTATAAAATGTTCTTCGGATCACAAGCAATGTGTTCGGATTTGACCGAGGACGCAGGTTTAAGCTACAATCGCCCGGATACTCAAGTAAGTAACCTTGTGTCCGGACTCGCTATCCATAAAATTGTCATAAATTCGCCCCTAAAAGAGTTGTCCTTTTAAACAGGAGTGGATAGCGAAGGCAAAGCTGATCAGGTGTCCGGCTCCCCTTCCTGAGACCAGGCCCGATCCCGTGCTAGTCAGGATGTTGAAGATCGTGCCTTTGGAGGGAAGTGAGGGGGAGGACAAGGAAACTATGGCCTCCTCGAAGGAGGCTGCTCCGAAGGGAAGAACCGACAATTCCTCTCCTAAGGGGAAGAAGAGGGCCGCCTCTGACGACCCGGAGACCATGGCCTCAAAGCGGGGGGGAAAGTCCTCGTCAGAGGGTCCGACGCCGGGGAGATCCTCGGCCGAACTACGCCCTCAAAGGGATCAGCCCTCCAGCGAGCTGTAAGTAGAGAAAGATTTTCCTTTAGAGGGATAAGAGAAATACTTGCTTTTTATCTGAGAAGATTAACCAAAATTTTACTTTGTAGCTCGGACCTTAGCCCTTCTCAGCAGAGCTCGTCTTCGGGGGATCTTCTTCCGGAGATGATGGAGAGTGGAATGCCTCCCCGTGCCGTACCGCCTGGCGAGGCGGGCGACCCTGAGGTGTCGTCGCGGAGGGTTTCTCCGAATCCGGCAGGGGTGGAAGGTAGCCATATGTTCCCCCAAGGTTCTCCGCGTCCGGCCTTCGATGGAGGTCATAGGACGAGTCCGGCGCTGTCCGGTGCGTTGTCGGAGGAGCTGATGATTCTTCTGGGGCGAGCTTCTATCTCAGAGGAGCACCGTGCATTGATGGGTATGGTGATTGGAAGGATTTCGTCCGCGGAAAGCGGATTGCATGAGGCCGTCAGAAGTTTGCTGACGGGTTTTGAGGTACGTTTTATAATGTACTTCTTTGTCAGTTGCGCATAAACAAGATGCGCCCTGTGTAGATAGTAGCCCCTGAGACTCTGTGCGTTGTCATAATTGACGGCGCCCAGAGGATCATAATCCCAGGTCTAAAATGTCGCCTTTGTATACAGGTGGCGAAGTGTCCGGAATCGAGCCGAACTGATGATTTTGCCGAACTAAAGCGGCAACTTGACGTGGCAGATGCCGACATCGCGCTCATCAACGAGAGGCTTGATGAGGCTCAAGGTATGCAATTCCTCGGGCGGCATCTGGTTAGAGGAGCTTTATGCCAGTATCTTACAATGTGTGTGCTTGACGCAGATGGTGCGGCCGCCGTGGAGAGTCTTCGGGCGGAACTTTCCCGAGCTAAGGAACAAGCCAGGAAAAGTGATGCGACTGCCGCGAAGGCCCTTGAAGAGCTGAGAGCCGAACAGGCTGCTCACTGCCGAAGCAAGAAGGAGATGGCCGTGAAGTTAAAAAGTGCTGCTGACCGTTGCAAGTTTCTTGAGAAAGAAGACCAGGCGAGATAGATGGACTTAGAGAAGGCGTTGCTGATGCCAAGGACGCTCGCTCTGCAGGAGAGCTGCGAAGGAGGAGCTGCGTCAGGCCGGACAGATTGTGGCTGGAAAGCCCTTTATGCTGCAGAGGAAGTTTTGCGATCCGAAGTTTGCTCCGTTGGACCGGATGTGGAGTGCGGAGGACACCTATCTGGATTTGGCAGCGAGTGCTGCTGATGCGACCGAATACTTTCGAGATCAAGAAGATCGCGGAAGTGGAAAGGCTTTTCTGGTCGCAGTTCCAGAATCCAGAGCATCCACTGGCAGTGGACGATCGTCTGGCTCAATGGGCCGAACTGAATAGATTGTCCGGACTCGCCATGAAGTACGTCCTGGGTCATCTGTGGCCGGGGAGATCGGAGTCGAAGAGTTATTTCAGCTTGGTGCAGCAATTCCTTGACGCGGTGCCACGTATCAATGCGATGAAGAGGTCAGCATGCATAGAGGGCGCACGGATGGCTCTTGCCCGTGTCAAGACATACTGGGCAGAGATGGAGACCACCGTTGTTGCATCCCGAGATTCGGACAAAAGCCGAGTACCCTCCGAGCACTATTTTCATGAAGTCCTTGAAGGCGCTCGTGTAATAGAGACGCAGTGCTCGAAGTATGCTATGTTATGATAGCATATGTAATTATAAAGCAATATTTTGATGAATTGTAGTAGCCTTTTATACTTGTGCCTTCAAGTATTTGGAACACCTCCTATGCTGCCGTTTCTAAGATATATATACAAAATCTGAAAGATTGCAGTCGTTGGCTTCAGCCCCCACGCACATAGTGCGGGGGTGCTCGCAGAAGGCGCATTTTCACACTTAATCCAACGTCTTGGTCCTACAAAGGAGGTGATAGCGCAGTGAGCTAGGCAACCAGACTATAATGCTTTAACACTTTCACTTAGCCATAGGAGCTTGACAAGGGGACTATTTAGGTAGCCCCTGGTGGCGACTGCGCTCGCCCGAATTCGGGGCGCGTATGTGCCTGGCCGGGAAACGGCCCTTCGTTAATGCGGAGGAATCCTGCAGATTCTGGAGAGTCATCGAGTGGTTGACCAGTCTCATGCCATATCATGACAGTCGGTTTTCGGCTTTCTCTACTGAGGTGCTCGCCTGGCCGAACTAGGGCACAATCGCAGTAGTTCTCCTGGTGCCGCCTTAGCCGATAGAGCGGAACATAAGGCGGCCGAACACAGGAGCCGAGCAACCCAACATTTGACCAAAATCATGACTCGGAGCTGATGCATATAAGGCCAAACTCGCGACGTCGAACACTCCCTAAGGTATTCGGTCTTTATGAGAGCGGGCGAGGTAACGCTCTGAGGTATAAGCCCCTAGTGTCAAGGTACGCGCAAGAATTCTGACGTGGCCACATGCCAAGACGCCAGCCTCCTCCTTGGTCATAGAACCAGGGGATGTGTATCAACAAGAGACAGTAAAAAAGGTTTACGCAGGGTCTTAATCTAAAAAGAATCCTTGGAACGGGTCCCTACTACACGTCTGCGCTGTGTCTTCATTGTGTCGTATCCTGGACGGGCGCAGCACGACGTTCATCTGTAAAAAGAGAGCAACTAAGTTGAAAAAGGGGCGTGCCGAACAAAAGTTATATGAAATAAACAAAGTGTAAAGTAAAATATGAAAAATTGAGCTTTATTGTCTCTTATTTTATACGTGTGAAGCCCCTAGTGCAGGGGGATATGGCCACTAAGCCTTTATCAACGATACTTTTGCGCCGGACTCATCTATCCGTGTCTGTGGTCTTAATGACCTGTTCCGATGTTCTGGCTGGTGAAGCCAGTGTATTGTGGGGCTGTTAAAGCGGCCGCACAATCCTCCGCTTGGGGGCGGTGTTCTCACTACTTCCCCTTTAAGGAGATGATGCCGCGTGGACCGGGCATCTTAAGCGTAAGAGATGCATAATGCGGTATTGCGTTAAAGCGGGCGAAAGCTTCGCGTCCCAGTAGTGCTTGATAGCGACTTGAGAATGGGACGATGTGGAAAGTCAGCTTTTCGTGACGGAAGTTACCGGCAGAGCCGAAAATAACCTCGAGCCGGAGAAAACCCATGCAATGGGTGTCCGGACCTGGCGTTACTCCTTGAAAGGAGGTTTTGCTGTGGCGAATTCTTTTTGGGTCGATCCCCATGTGGCGGATTGAGTCCTGATATATCAGGTTGAGTCCGCTGCCACCGTCCATAAGGACATTTGAAAACTGGAATCCGCCAATTATTGGATCGAGTACCAGGGCAGTCCAGCCTGGGTTCCTTACACTTCTAGAATGATCCAGATGATCGAAGATGATTGGTTTTGACAACCAGTGGCGTGATTCCTTTGGGATAGGCCGTGGGGCGCGTACCTTTATGGGTGCGGCACATTTTGTTATGTGGAGTAAGTTTACTGTTTTTACTTCTTGTGGGAAATTCTTTTGTTTCCTGGTACTCTACTTTTGGGGTTCGTCCTCGTCTTCGCTTGGTGTGTCGAGCCCCTTGTGTTCGACGTTGAGTCTGCCAGATTGTTTGAAAACCCAACAATCTCTGTGGGTATGGTTAGCAGGCTTTCCGGGAGTGCTGTGTATTTGACATATCCTATCCAAGATTTTGTTTAGGTTGGATAGGTCGTCCCTGTTATCTTGGAGGGGCGGCTTTTTCTGATTCTGTTGTGAGCTTTTGAATCCGGTGTTGACTGCCGTGCTCTTCAGACTTTTTTCCTTAGTCCGGCGACGGTCCTTATTGCATCGCGGTTTTCCGTTTCCATCCCTAGTTTCGGATGTACTTGGGTCACTGGTGTTGCATCTTCCCAACCAGCTATCCTCTCCTGCGCAAAAGCGGGTCATGAGGCTTGTTAGTGCAGCCATTGTTCTTGGCTTTTCTTGGCCGAGGTGTCTGGCGAGCCATTCGTGTCGGACATTATGCCTGAAAGCCGCTAAGGCTTTAGCGTCCGGACAGTCGACTATCTGATTCTTTTTAGTAAGAAATCTATTCCAGAATTGCCGAGCTGACTCTCCGGGCTGTTGAGTTATGTGACTAAGATCGTCTACATCCGGAGGGTGGACATAGGTCCCTTGAAAATTTGCTCGGAAAGCGTCCTCGAGCTCTTCCGAACTTCCGATTGTGTTTTCAGGAAGGCTTTTGAGCCACTGCCGGGCTAGCCCTTTAAGCTTGAGGGGTAAGTATTTTATGGCGTGGAGGTCATCTCCTCTAGCCATATGTATGTGGAGGATATAATCCTCGATCCAGACTCCAGGGTCTGTTGTTCCATCATATGCCTCTATGTTTACGGGTTTGAATCCCGCTGGAAATTCATAATCCAGGACCTCATCGGTGAAACATAGGGGGTGTGCGGCACCCCTTTATTTGGGTGTGCCGGATTTTGATAATGGCTTTACTGCATTGCTTACGGGAGCTTACTTTCTTGGCCCGTAAATGGACCTGGCTGGGCCATGATGCGAATCCTTAAGTGGGTCGCATGCTGGCTTAAGTGCTCGTCGTCTACCGGCTCATCCTGCTCTATGGCTGGGTCTTTATCGAGGCGGGGCTTGGGTCGGCGTTTACGCCGACGCTTTGATTGTTTTTCAAGAGATCGATCCCTCTTTCCATCCCCGTTTTCCTCATTGTTTCTTCCTTTAGGGGTATCCACCATGTACACATCGTGAGATGAGTGGCTGTCCAATGCCTATGGCGTTGGTTCCTTGGTCGTCTCCTGCATCGTCGTCCATGCCGTCGATGTCTTCGGAGTCAAAGTCAAGCATGTTGGTTAAGTCGTCGACAGTGGCTACGAAGTGGGTGGTGGGCGGGTTTTGAATTTCTTCATCGTCCGTATCCCAACCTTGCTGACCGTAGTCCGGCCAGGGCTCTCCTAATAAAGAGAGACATTTTAGAGAATTCAGGATGTCGCCGAAGGGCGAGTGCTGAAAGATGTCTGCGGCGGTGAACTCCATTATCGGCGCCCAATCGGATTCGATCGGTAGGGGCGCGGGGGGCTCGGAGTTCGGAAAGGAATCCGGCTCCTCGGAGTCACGGGCCATGCGGAGTGCGAGGCTGGAGTTCGGCTCGACCGCCTCTGAGATCGCAGCCCCTGAGGCAGCGTCCAACCGCTGATCCTCGATCGGTGCAGTAGGCTCCGAATCAATGGTCGGAACCGATGCGTGTGCAGCCTCCAAGGCGTTGTTCGGCGGCAGAGCTATATCATGCCCATCGAGACATGTGCGGCGCACTTGGCTGTGGCTCGAATCCGTCGAAGATCAAGTCCCGCCGGGATGTCAGCCCGTGTAGTTAGGCTCCAAACCTACTGATGGCCAGGGGCGTAGCTTTCGATCTGCTCAAGGTGGCAAGCGAATTGGCCCGCAGTGCGAAGCCGCCGAAGACAGAGATCTGTCCGGGGAAAAGTCTCACCTGGACTTGTCGTTGTTGATGATCGAAAGGAGCCATCGGGCCTAAAAGCGTGACACAGAGGAACTCTCATGAAAGCACCAATGTCGGTGTCAAAACCGGCGGATCTCGGTAGGGGGTCCGAACTGTGCGTCTAGGCCGGATGGTAACAGGAGGCAAGGAACACGATGTTTTACCCAGGTTCGGGCCCTCTTGATGGAGGTAAAACCCTACGTCCTGCTTGATTAATATTGATGATATGGGTAGTACAAGAGTAGATCTACCACGAGATCAAGGAGGCAAACCCTAAAAGCTAGCCTATGGTATGATTGTTGTATGATGAAGTTCTCCTACGGACTAAAACCCTCCGGTTTATATAGACACCGGAGAGGGTTAGGGTTACACAAAGTCGGTTACAATGGTAGGAGATCTTGAATATCCGCATCGCCAAGCTTGCCTTCCACGCCAAGGAAAGTCCCATCCAGACACGGGACGAAGTCTTCAATCTTGTATCTTCATAGTCCTGGAGTCCGGCTGAAGGTATAGTTCGGCTACCCGAACACCCCCTAATCCAGGACTCCCTCAGTCTTCATTTGAAACAATGTGGAATAGTTTCGCAACTCACGCCACTAGAACACCACAGCGTAATGGTGTGTCCGAACATCGTAAGCATACTTAATTAGATATGGTGTGATCTATGATGTCTCTTACCGATTTACCGCTATCATTTTGGGGTTATGCTTTAGAGATGGCTGCATTCATGTTAAATAGGGCACCATCTAAATCCGTTGAGACGACACCATATGAACTGTGGTTTGGCAAGAAACCTAAGTTGTCATTTCTTAAAGTTTGGGGCTGTGATGCTTATGTGAAAAAGCTTCAACCTGATAAGCTCGAACCCAAATCAGAGAAATGTGTCTTCATAGGATACCCAAAGGAAACTGTTGGGTACACCTTCTATCACAAATCTGAAGGCAAGATATTCGTTTCTAAGAATGGATCCTTTCTAGAGAAGGAGTTTCTCTCGAAAGAAGTGAGTGGGAGGAAAGTAGAACTTGATGAGGTAATTGTACCTTCTCCTGAATTGGAAAGTAGTTCATCACAGAAATCAGTTCCGGTGATTCCCACACCAATTAGTGAGGAAGCTAATGATGATGATCATGAAACTTCAGATCAAGTTACTACCGAACCTCGTAGGTCAACCAGAGTACGGTCCGCACCAGAGTGGTATGGTAATCCTGTTCTGGAAGTCATGTTACTAGACCATGACGAACCTACGAACTATGAGGCAGCGATGATGAGCCCAGATTCCGCGAAATGGCTTGAGGCCATGAAATCTGAGATGTGATCCATGTATGAGAACAAAGTCTGGACTTTGGTTGACTTGCTCGATGATCGGCAAGCCATAGAGAATAAATGGATCTTCAAGAAGAAGACTAACGCTGACGGTAATGTTACTGTCTACAAAGCTCGACTTGTTGGAAAAGGTTTTCGACAAGTTCAAGGGGTTGACTACGATGAGACCTTCTCACCCATAGCGATGCTTAAGTCTGTCTGAATCATGTTAGCAATTGCCACATTTTATGATTATGAAATTTGGCAAATGGATGTCAAAACTGCATTCCTTAATGGATTTCTTAAATAAGAGTTGTATATGATGCAACCACAAGGTTTTGTCGATCCTAAAGGTGCTAACAAAGTGTGCAAGCTCCAGCGATCCATTTTATGGACTGGTGCAAGCATCTCGGAGTTGGAATATATGCTTTGATAGTGTGATCAAAGCATGTGGTTTTATACAGACTTTTGGAGAAGCTTGTATTTACAAGAAAGTGAGTGGGAGCTCTGTAGCATTTCTAATATTATATGTGGATGACATATTGTTGATTGGAAATAATACAAAATTTCTGGATAGCATAAAAGGATACTTGAATAAGAATTTTTCAATGAAAGACATCGGTGAAGCTACTTATATATTGGGCATCAAGATCTATAGAGATGGATCAAGATGCTTAAATGGACTTTCACAAAGCACATACCTTGATAAAGTTTTGAAGAAGTTCAAAATGGATTAGTCAAAGAAAGGGTTCTTTCCTGTGTTACAAGGTGTGAAGTTGAGTCAGACTCAATGCCCGACCACTGGCAGAAGATAGAGAGAAAATGAAAGTCATTCCTATGCTCAGCCATAAGGTTCTATCATGTATGCAATGCTATGTACCAGACCTGATGTGTGCCTGCTATAAGTTTAGCCGGGAGGTACCAAAGTAATCTAGGAGTGGATCACTGGACAGCAGTCAAGAACATCCTGAAATACCTGAAAAGGACTAAGGATATGTTTCTCGTTTATGGAGGTGACAAGGAGCTTTTCGGAAATGGTTACGTTGATCCAAGCTTTGACACTAATCCAGATGACTCTAAGTCACAAACTGGATACAAATTTATATTGAATGGTGGAGCTGTCAGTTGGTGCAGTTCCAAGCAGAGCGCCGTGGCGAGATCTACGTGTGAGGCGGAGTTAGATGCTTCGGAAGCAGCAAATGAATGAGTCTGGATGAAGGAGTTCATATTCGATCTAGGTGTAATACCTAGTGCAATCGGTCAATGAAAATCTTTTGTGACAATACTGGAGCATTTCCTGGCGAAGGAATCAGATTTCACAGAGAACAAACACATCAGGAGACCGCTTAAACTCCATCCGCGGTCAAGTCAAGGAGGGAGACATAGAGTTGCAGATACATACGGATCTGAATGTTGCAGACCCGTTTGATTAAGCCTCTTCCACGAGCAAACAATGATCAGCACCAGGACTCCCATGGGTCACTACAAAAATAACACTTCCGTGATGATACGTGTTTGTCACAGTAGGTCGCTTTTTCCTCTGCATGTACATCATCAGAATTTATGACAGATCAAGATAGTCATACCTGTGCTGTCGTAGAAGTGGTTCCATGACATTACCAAATCATCATCACGGAAGTGTCACTTCCATGACAATAAATCGCGCGTCACAGAAGTGCTTTCATCAGGGTGACGACATGTGGCATCCACCGTACGGAACGTCGTTAAGCTATTGGGTCGGGTTTTGGATCCGATAACCCGTTAACAGCCCCGACCAAATGGGATTTTCCACGTGTAAAATCATCATTGGCTAGAGGAACACGTGTCGGCCAATCGTTGGGAAGATGTCATCCACTCACTGGACAGAAGGCGCTATGATACGTCGACATGTGGCACGGCCCAACAGTGGCCATTCCTTGTGAAGGCTGGCCATTGACTTGGTCAAAAGCTGGCGGGCCGGCCCATGGAGCATGTTAACGGCCTTCGCATATAGCCCATTTACAGCCGCTAACCAAGGCCCGTTATGCCCTATCCGATTAAGGCCCAGTAGCGTCATTGGGCCGTCCAATATGATTCCAGCCCATTTCACTTCTGGCCCATGGTATAGGCCATGACGTCTTTCCGGCCATATGAAGGCCTTGGTAACTCTTGGCCCATTAGCGGCCCATGTTGAAAACTGGCCCGTAATGAAATAGTGTATCACTTTACACCATTTAACCGGCCCATGGTTGAACTGGCCCGTAGAAACAGTGTATCACTTTACCCATAATACGGCCGTTAATTCCGTTGGGCGTCTCCAAGCCCATGTTATTTTCGGCCTTCTCAGAGCCCATTTTATTCTTGGGCTCATTTCTAGCATTCGTTTACTTACGGCCCGTTACTGTCATTTTTCTGCTTGTGGCAAATTCCAGCCGTTGGTTACAGTCGGCCCGTTTGTGGTCCATTAATACGTTGGGCCATTTTCATAGCGTCATCAAATATGGCACTGTTCAAGATATCTTCCGATATTCTGATATATCGGCCGATTTATCGCTTACCGTGTCTCACTGATAAGATAAATCGGCCGATAAATCATCCGATATGGTGATAAATTGGCCGATATGCCGATAAACTTGCCGATTTACCCCTTATCATGGGTCGACCGATAAGTTCCCGATAAGCGATATCCCCAACATTGAAATACGGCCTATTAACGATGGCCCGTTATGGTCGGCCCATGAACGGACAATTCCAACTCTAGCCCGTTTACGGCCAGAATGCGGTCTGTTTGGCCCATGTTTGGCCAATCGATCATACGGCCCGTATAAGGCCCATTGATGATACGGCCCGTAGAAGGCCCATTGATGATACGGCCCGTAGAAGGCCCATTGTTTCTACGGCCCGTAGAAGGCCCACTATTTCTACGGCCCGTAGAAGGCCCACTGTTTCTACGGCCCGTAGGAGGCCCAGTGTCACTACAGTAAATATTACCCATGGTTATTGTGGCCTAGTTTTAAAAAATAGGTTATTGCAGCCACTAGCAAACCGCAGAAAAAGAACTGCACTGACTACAAGCAAACAAATAAACAAGACAACAAGGAAATAAATAAGCAAGCAACTTACACTAGGCTATCACGGCTATTACACATATTACATCCACTAGGCATCAAAGTTCGCCACCAGTGCAAATATAGGGAACACAGCAGCATATAAACGTTGCAGCAAAACAAGTCCAGAACTGAAACCACTTCAGAAGAGCTCAAGAAACAATATCCTGGGTACCCATAATGCTGGCAAGATGCTTAGCAACCTTATTAAGTTTCTCTTGTTTGGCACTTAAGTCCTCCAGCGCTTGCTGTTGCACCAGAAAGTATGCATCTGAATTCTGCAGGGACTTCCTCAGTCCTTCGGCTTCCTGTCGCATAACATCTGATCGATGTCTTTCAACTTGAAGTTGAGACTCAAGAAGTCGAACTGATTCAGGCAATGATTTCGAAGAGCTGGTGCCAGCAGTGGTAGCCAGTAACTCGAACACTACATCAAGACGAGACTTTGGGGTTGTCTTAGTGTCTTCAATATAGTTTTTATCAGTTTTCTTGGAGACCAACAGGGATGTCTCACTATCTTGAACCTTATCTGCATTACTTCCTTTACCATTGCATAATAGGGTACTCTTCTCCAATATTTCATCCGCGTTCCAAAAGAGAAACAAACAAACACATCTCAGGTTTACAATGTAGTATATGAAACTCATTTTGGTAAACCATTTCAGTAGTAAGGTGGACAGGATAACAACATGAAACAAACATATATCTATGTAGTATGGTCACTGTATGGTCTATATCATTCTAGTTTATGTTGCCAAATCAAGATAGATACAATTCGAATCATATCTATTTAAGACAAAGCGGCATAGACAGAATATAAGTGTGGGAAACTACACAGCAATAACAACACTTGTAATGTGCATGGCATGAGAACATAACTGTTTATTCAATTGAAACTGAAATCAACATAGAGCAAGTTACAACAGCAAACAGCCAAACACGTTGAAGAAATAGGTTTAAAACATACCTATTGCGCCATTGGAGTTTCAATTGCATCCTTCAAATTTGAAATTAGTTGGTATCAGTAAATACAGTGATGCAAGAGCAAAGTAGTATGAACCATAGCTATGGAACCTGACCTGAGAACAATTCTTCTTCTGCTTTAAGCGTTGACTTCGGGTTCGGAGTGGTGGTCCTCATGATTTGGGCACTACAGTTGCCTTACTAACTGCTCGTGTTTGGGTGCTCTGTGGTGGAGACGGTGTTGTGTCAACGGGAACTGGGTGTCTATCTGCTGGGGTTGGGGTTAGAAGGGGTGTAGCTGGTTCTCTGTCCAACTGGGTAGGGGTACAATCTGCATGACTATGGGTTATGTGTGGTGGGGCTGGTTCTTGGGCAAGTACAACTGTGGTTCTATCTGCATCAACAGGTAGCACGATCTTTTCTGAAGACCGTGTTTTTACTCCCACAAATACTGACATCACTCCCTCCAATTGAAATGGCTGATAAACAAGAAAAGTAATTGAATGTACATACATTGTAAGATAGACAGGTGCAATGGATAGTAAGGAAGAAAACAGGGCATGAAATAATTCACATTTATGTTGTCTAAGCAAACAGAATAGCAGGACATAATTTGACATATATGATGGCTAATTAAACAGGATAGCATGACACAATTTCACATGTATGATGGCTAACTAAACAGGATAGAATGACATACTTCAAAATATGATGACTATGTAAACAGGATGACATGATATAACTATACGATGTGTCTATTAAAGTGGTTGGCATGCCATAAATCACAAACATGTCATCGATGGAAACATGATGGCATGATATAATTCACGGATAGAATGACATAATTTAAATATGATGACTATGTAAACAGGATGAGATGATATAACTATATTATGTCTTTAGAAAATGGGTTGGCATGCCATAATTCAGATACATGCTGTCTATGTAAACATCATGGCATGACATAATTCAAATATATGATTTATATGCTAAGGAAGTGAGCAGAGGGCAATCGCATATATGATGTGTCAACTAAGGAGATGGCATTCAATATTGTGTATATGATGTAAAAACTAAGCATTGCAATACAACATATGCATTATATGAGTAATATAACCCTGCCAAGTTTGAGCATACACCTCAGGGGGATAACAGGACTGGTCATCTGCCTCTGAATCCTCCTCTGAAGAGCTATCTGTAACCAGCAAGATATCTGCTTCAGCGGGTAGCATTGTCTGCTCTGAAGACCTTGTTTTCACTCCAGATTTCTCCATCACCAATTCAAATGGCTAATGCACAGGAAGAGCAGTTGCATATATAGACATTGTCGACAAAAGCAATGAGAAAAACAAAAAAAGGACGGCATGATATAATTCACAAATATGACGCTTGCCTAAATAGCATGGCATTGCATAATTCACATACATAATGCCTTGCAACAAGATAACATTGCATAATTCACATATAATGTCTTGCAACAAGATGGCATTGCATAATTCACATATATGGTAATTAGACACTAAACAGGTGGCATTCACACAAAGCATGTCTAAAGTAAGCAAATGACATAGCAATGCAAGATACCATACACATGATATGAGCAACATAACCCTGCCAAGTTAGGGCATGCAAGAAGAGGAGGAAATATGACTGGTCATCTGTCTCTGAATCCTCCTCTGAGGAGCTATCGGTAACCAGCAAGACATGCGCTTCGTCAGATAGCATTGTCTGCTCTGAAGACCTTGTTTCCACTCCAGATTTTTCCATGACCGTGCCGAATGGCTGATGCACAGGAAGAGTAATTGAATGTACTAAAATTGTTGACAAATTTAACACGTAATAAAAAATGATGGCATGATATAATTCACATATAAGATGACTGGCTAACCAGGGTGGCATTGCAAAATTCACATATATGATGCCTGGCTAGACAAGATGGCATTGCATGATTCACATATACGATAAAGAAACTAAACAGATGGCATTGACACAAAGCATGTCTAAACTAAGCAGATGACATCTTTAATGTATACAGTAAGCAATGCAAGGCACCATATGCATGATATTACCAACATCAGCATGCCAAGTTAGAGCGAAGACCTCATGGGGTAAATAGGAGTGGTCTTCTCCTTCTGAATCCCCCTCATAACAGTTATCTTCCTCTTGATTACGATCCGAAATGGGTGGAGGGGGGCTGCCTTTGCGCCCACCATGGAACGACGTCTGCATGAAATTTTATTGCCACGCAAGGCTCGTCTCTTTTGCTCTACATGATCAGTTCCATTGTGTACAATAACTGGCATGCATAGGAATAAAACATAGTGAGATTATGTAAGGAGTGCATGCACAAATCCAGAGTGATGGTAGCAAACTGTGGATAGACCCAAAACCAATGATAGCAGGCAGATAATAGCTTTAGTTAAAAAATACAGATAATGGCTCCTTTAATGTTTGTTTGCACCCAACATGAAACTCATAGTAGACACCGGAGATTAACCAGATAGTAGACAGATAGTACTGATTGCTGCCCCAATATGTACCCCACAACCATATAAAACTCAAGTTTCAACATTAGTTTGGACCTGACTCGGAGTCTAATAGGTGAACACGACGATAATGTAGCATGTCATCTTATTAAGCGACGCATAACGTAAGCAGACATGGAAGAGTGCAACCTCTCTTGCGGACCCGTGTAGTCCTCAAGGTCATCTGCTCAGTTGATGATGGTAATGCAGTTGCCGTGGCTGCCGGCGGTGGGGAAGAAGATCTGAGGTGGCGAAAGACAGTCTGGAGAGCAGACTCTGCTATGGTCAACCCTTCCGTCGTTGGAGCAGCTGAGCTGGGGTGGAACACGGCGCCACAGGAGCAGGACAAACCACACAAGGTTTTCTTTGACACATATCTGTAACAGAAGTAATTGAGTAAGGGCTTGTTTGAATTTGAGGATTCTAACAATGCAGGGATAGGAAATAGACAGGAATAGGATAGGAATGCACGTGCAAAACAGAGAATTTAAAAACACAGGATTTCTGCCAATCTGGGTGTTTGATTCACAACAATTGGAAGATCACAGGATGCAAAAAAGCATGGTGAGATTAAGTCAACACAAGAAAATGTACGGTTATAATGCTATTATGCTACTATCTCTTAGTCTTGTGCTTGATGAATAGGAATATGAAAAGGAGGAGAAGTGGAAATTAGAATTCCTACGGTTTTTCTTTCAAGGAGACACTAAAGGAACAAATCCTACAGTTTTCCTTTGCTCCATTCCTTTGCACCAAATTCATGAAAAGTAGTACCATAGGAAACTTTCCAATTCCTATGTTTTTCATTCACTTTTCCTTTCAAGCACTGGCGATTCTAGTAGGCAGGCTTGAGCAAGGAAAATCCTACACTAAAAAATGTTTTTGTGCTACTTCTATTACTTTGGACCCAGGCCACTGCCATACTAGCTCAACTCCCAGGCCCATCGACAAATGCACAGCTCAAACGCGCAGAGATAAATAATGATGGCGTTCAAGAGAGTCCATCACGGATAGCTAAGTTGCCTGGTACCTCACTGCTTGTCATATAGTAGGATAAAATAATCGTATTTCCCGTTACTACGAGTGCTCAGTGGACAATATATATAACATGTAGAGTAAAAAAGAGATGCAACAAGTGTACAACCTCTTTGGCGAAGCCATGTCGATCTCAGCGTGATTGGGTTGGCCGGTGAGGATGCTCCGGCTGACTTGGCTGTCGGAGGAGGGGAAGAAGATCTTAGGCGTCTGGAGATGGAGCCCGAGGTACTGCTCCGCTGTGATGGAGGGTTTCGTCGTTGGAGCAGCTCCGGTGAGTTGTACGACGCCGAGGCTGAAGCAGGACAAGAGAGACAACGAACAATGTTAACCTGAGTGGAATTCTAATAGCATCTCCAATACATGACGTAAAATACATAACCACAAAGTGCTAGATGTAAAATACATCAGCCGCTCATCTCTGAACTTAACTGTCGAAACTGAATTTAACTGTCGAAACTGAACTTAACTATCGAAACTGAACTTAACTGTCGAAACTGAATTTTGCTGTCGAAACTGAATTTTGCTGTCGAAACTGAACGCACTAGCAAGGTGAGGCTACACGTCGGTCGACTGACTTTTTCATCTCTGGTCAGTCGATTTTGCAGCCGTTGGATACAAATCAAGGGCCTGCGGTTCATCTTCAACCTCCACCCCCTGAGCCGCCAGCCACCACCGGCCAAACAGCAGCCCCCCGCCGCCCACGGCCGGCGGTGCACCGCCCCGCCCTCCCCGAAAACACTCCCCACTGCTGGTCCTCCACCGCCCCGGCCATCCCCTAGCGCCCCCCCGTGCCGAGCCTCCGGCGATCCCCCCCACCCCCGCCCGACCACCGCCCCCATCGCAACCCAGAAAGATAGTGATAACCCACAAGTATAGGGGATCGCAACAGTTTTCGAGGGTAGAGTATTCAACCCAAATTTATTGATTCGACACAAGGGGAGCCAAAGAATATTCTCAAGTATTAGAAGCTGAGTTGTCAATTCAACCACACCTGGAAACTTAGTATCTGCAGCAGAGTGTTTAGTAGCAAAGTAATACGATAGTGGTGGTAACGGTAACAAATGAGTAATGAAAGCAAAGTAATATTTTTGGTATTATGTAGTGGTTGTAACAATAGCAACGGGAAAGTAAATAAGTGTAATGATGGATAATTATGCCGGATGCGGTTCATCATGTAACAGTCATAACATAGAGTGACACAGAACTAGCTCCAATTCATCAATGTAATGTAGGCATGTATTCCAAATATAGTCATACGTGCTTATGGAAAAGAACTTGCATGAAATCTTTTGTCCTACCCTCCCGTGGCAGCGGGGTCCTAATGGAAACTAAGGGATATTAAGACATCCTTTTAATAGAGAACCAGAACAAAGCATTAGCACATAGTGAATACATGAACTCCTTAAACTACGGTCATCATTGGGAGTGGTCCCGATTATCATCACTTCGGGGTTGCCGGATCATAACACATAGTAGGTGACTATAGACTTGCAAGATTGGATCAAGAACTCACATATATTCATGAAAACATAATAGGTTCAGATCTGAAATCATGGCACTCAGGCCCTAGTGAAAAGCATTAAGCATAGCAAAGTCATAGCAACATCAATCTCAGAACATAGTGGATACTACGGATCAAACCCTAACAAAACTAACTCGATTACATGGTAAATCTCATCCAACCCATCACCGTCCAGCAAGCCTACGATGGAATTACTCACGCACGGCGGTGAGCATCATGAAATTGGTGATGGAGGATGGTTGATGATGAAGACGGCGACGAAGCCCCCTCTCCGGAGCCCCGAACGGACTCCAGATCAGTCATCCCGAGAGCTTTTAGGGCTTGGCGGCGGCTCCGTATCGTAAAACATGATTAAATCTTCTCTCCTATTTTTTCTCCCCGAAAGCAGTTATATAGAGTTGGAGTTGGAGTCCGGAGAGGTCTCCAGGGGGCCCACGAGGTAGGGGGACCCTAGGGGGGGCGCCCCCACCCTCGTGAGAAGGGTGTGGGCCCCCTGGTCTTCATCTTTGAGGAGTATTTTATTAATTGTAAGATATTCCGGAGTTTCAGGTCATTCCGAGAACTTTTGTTTTCTACATAAAACAACATCATGGCAATTCTGCTGAAAACAGCGTCAGTCCGGGTTAGTTTCCATTCAAATCATACAAGTTAGAGTCCAAAACAAGGGCAAAAGTGTTTGGAAAAGTAGATACGACGGAGACGTATAAACTCCCCCAAGCTTAAACCCTTGCTTGTCCTCAAGCAATTCAGTTGACAAACTGAAAGAAATAAAGAAAAACTTTTACAAACTCTGTTTGCTCTTGTTGTTGTAAATATGTCAAGCTAGCATTCAAGTTTTCAGCAAAGATTATAACTAACCATATTTGCAATAATTCTCAGGTCTCATGATTACCCATATCAATAGCATAATCAACTAGCAAGCCATAATAATAAATCTCGGATGACAACACTTTCTCAAAACAATCATAATATGATATAACAAGATGGTATCTCGCTAGCCCTTTCTGAGACCGCAAAACATAAATGCAGAGCACCTTTAAAGATCAAGGACTGACTAGACATTGTAATTCATGGTAAAAGAGATCCAATCATAGTCACACCCAATATAAATTAACAGTGATGAATGCAAATGACAGCTGCGCTCTCCAGCTAGTGCTTTTTAATAAGAGGGTGATGACTCAACATAAAAGTAAATAGATAGGCCCTTCGCAGAGGGAAGCAGGGATTTGTAGAGGTGCCAGAGCTCGGTTTTGAAATAGAGGTGAATAATATTTTGAGCGGTATACTTTCATTGTCAACATAACAACCAAGAGATGGCGATATCTTCCATGCTACACACATTATAGGCGGTTCCCAAACAGAATGGTAAAGTTTATACTCCCCCTCCACCAACAAACATCAATCCATGGCTTGCTCGAAACAACGAGTGCCTCCAACATACATCAGGTCCCAGGGGGAGTTTTGTTTGCAATTATTTTGATTTAGTTTGCATAAAGCATGGGACTGGGCATCCCGGTGACCAGCCCTTTATCTCGTGAGTGAGGAGCGGAGTCCACTCCTCTTGAGAATAACCCGCCTAACATGGAAGATACAGACAACCCTAGTTGATACATGAGCTATTCGAGCATACAAAACAGGATGATTATTTGAAGGTTTAGAGTTTGGCACATACAAATTTACTTGGAACGGCAGGTAGATACCGCATATAGGAAGGTATAGTGGACTCATCTGGAATAACTTTGGGGTTTAAGGATTGGATGCACAAGCAGTATTCCCGCTTAGTACAGGTGAAGGCTAGCAAAAGACTGGGAAGCGACCAACTAGAGAGCGACAACAGCCATGTACATGCATTAAAATTAATAAACATTGGATGCAAGCATGAGTAGGATATAATCCACCATGAACATAAATATCGTGAAGGCTATGTTGATTTGTTTCAACTACATGCGTGAACATGTGCCAAGTCAAGTCACTTAAATCATTCAGAGGAGGATACCACCCTATCATACCACATCATAACCATTTTAATAGCATGTTGGCACGCAAGGTAAACCATTATAACTCATAGCTAATCAAGCATGGCACAAGCAACTATGATCTCTAATTGTCATTGCAAACATGTTTATTCATAACAAGCTGAATCAAGAACGATGAACTCATCATATTTACAAAAACAAAAGAGGTCGAGTTCGTACCAGCTTTTCTCATCTCAGTCAGTCCATCATATATCATCATAATTGCCTTTCACTTGCACGACCGAACGATGTGAATAATAATAAGAGTGCACGTGCATTGGACTAAGCTGGAATCTGCAGCATTCAATAAACAGGAGAAGACAAGGCAATATGGGCTCTTTTATCAGATCAACAATAATGCATATAAGAGCCATTTCAACAATTTAATCATGGTCTTCTCCTACTGACCCCCAAAGAAAGAAAAGAAATAAAACTATTTACAC